>NC_049995.1:7005575-7051852 GCF_000003815.2 Branchiostoma floridae
CTCAATACCCACCGCCTCTAATCTTTAGCCGTCCCTTCCGCCCCACATGTGTCTGAAAACACCATGCCCCACTCATCCCACCTCAGAACGCATTGCTCCATCCTGACCTGTCTGACGTCCTCTGCCGCGGCAAACCCACAAGTCCCCCCGGACCACACTAGTGTGGTGTTTTGCTCTGTAGTGTATCCACAAGCCCAATTCGTTCTTGCGTGTGTGTGCCCACAAGACGCTTTGCGGTTAGTGCGGGTGCGGCCCTGTTTCTGTGAGCCTGTGTTCGTGTGTGTGTGTACATGAGCGTGTGTTGGTGTGTGTGTTTATATGTGTCCGTCTGTGTGTGTGTGTGTGTGTGCGCGCGCGCGCGTGTGTGTGTGTGTGTGTGTGTGTGGCTGTATGGTGTATTGGGGTATATCTATTGTCATGTATTGTGCCCGAGACAAAAATATATATATATCTCCGTTGTATTTGCTGAGACTACTGTATTTACTGTATCTAAGACGCATTTACTGGTTTTGTAAATGTAAAACTCTATAGGTTAAGGAGATGCGTCATAACGATGACAACGTACTGCTGCTTGATGGAGGGGACCGGTTCCAAGGAACGCCATGGTTTACGGAGTTTGACGGCCTCGCCTCCTCGCGATTTATGAACATACTGCAGTACAACGCCATGGTAGGTCTTCCTTCTTACAGTGTACGTTTACAAGGAATTACGTTTTTGTTAAGTTAAATGTTTGTAGCAGTTTTAGATTAGCTTCGCTAAGAAGGTGTAGATTAGTTAGTAATATACTATGGAATTTGATATCGACGAATTTTAAATGATTATATATTATAAGTTAGAAGAACACAGTTTCCTGTCAAGATGACTGACATCGACGCGGATAAAAGTATAGTGGGGTGCATTTGAGAGGCCATTTATGCACAGCAAACGAATATGTTGAATTTAAGGGCATAATCTACAAAACAATTAAAAAATTTGGTGTTCTACTTCAATATTTTGACGCCCCTTTTAGAATAGAGCGACGCAGGGTCATGGGAAACTTCGAGTAGTGCAGCCGAATCATTCAGGCAGCTGACTTTATCGGTCACATCCATTAAAAAAAATACACACAGTCTATCCAAACTTTTTAGAAAACCAATATTGTATATTTACACACAATAAAGCCCATCCAAATTGCCTTTACTTTAACCTCATATTCCCAATTGCCTCTACGGACTTGAGGTTAGTAACTAGTTAACAGAATAACTTTTTAACACTAAACTGGTGTCACGCGAGGACGCGAGGGGCTGAGAGGAATATTTCGCACCTATTGTTCGTCGATTACTGACAGTTAGATGACGGCAATTCATTACAAAGGGCAAATTTGAGCTGGTCCCTTCAGATGCTGGTTATATAGAATAGAAGGACAGACTGAAGAATTGACAGACAACATGACTTGATTACATAAGGTATATATTTGAAAACTTATATTACTCCAATCGTTGTACACCGGGTTATCAGAGACGTCTTTTTAACTTGGTAAAAGGTCAAAGTAGTGAGTTTTAGAAATACGTACTGTTTGTACTTGTCCTTTACTGCTGTGGTCCTATTTGTGAGATCTCCTGATAACTGTTTAGTGATCTAGTGATATAAGGTTAACGTTCTTGTGTCATCCATCTCATATTAGATATATTTGTGATTTAAAATTGTATTTAATGATTGTATTTTAATGGTATAGTTAACGTTTCACTTAATGTATCAATTGATATGTATGTAATCATGTGTGGGCCACGACACCAGCAAAATTTAATCATCTTTGCTGCTTGTTGTGCCTCAGTTGGTAAGTTTATGATGATCCATGTAACATACATTCGCATAATTCCACCAGGTGTCATTATACCGCCACCTCAAAAAACGTTGTTATAGAGGCCTTCTCAAGATTGTCTTCAACACCTAAATATCTGAATTGTATTACATTTAGGATATCTAACATTCGGTGTTCAAGGCAATCCTAGGAAGACCTCTATACAAACGTTTTTTGAGGTGACGGTATTATGACACCTGGTGGAATTATGATAGTCGATGTTAACTTGATGATCCATGTACACACTTATGTCTCACACTTTTTGAAGGCGCCTGGAAACCACGACTTTGACAACGGTGTTGAGGGTCTGGTTCCCTTCCTGAGAAACGTCACATTTCCGGTGGTGGCCTGCAACATCGACACTTCGGGAGAACCAGAACTGCAGGGTCTGATCAGGCCATCCGTTGTGCTGGACATAGGTGGAGAGAAGGTCGGGATAGTTGGGTACATCCTTGTAAATACACCGGCTATTTCTCCAACAGGTCAGTACTGAACAATAAGCCACTTCATGGATCCAACTGCGCATGCACAGGTCAAAGGTGAAGGCACATGCTTGTATAATAGGGACAAAACCGTTTTTTCTTATTGGACCGGTCCAGAAAAACCGGACCTGTAAAAATTTGGTTGATCGGATGTTGGACATGTTGGAAAATGAACAGACTATGTCAGCAGGCGTTCACACGTAATTTCGGGGCCTACCGGTCGAGGAAAGCCACAAGATCGAAGTAGATTAGAGCCTATAGTCATTTCTAAAATTTTTACAGTCAATCGTACAGAATCTTGTTAGTCTTGTAGGATTTTAAAACCTCAGTGGTAGTCGAATATTTCACAAACAGATTTCTTTGTTGCTATATGGACCATTGTTTAAGTATCGTCTATTCACAAGTTCTCTCATACTGAATCAGGTCCAGGTTCAGGTCCGGACCTGGACCTGATCCTCTGGACCTGAACGTCGAACCGGACCTGGACCTAAATTTTCCGTACCGGTATTCACCCATATTGTGCATTTTTCCATATGTTATATGACCTCCGGATCCGTCCGTTGTATTGCAGTGTTCTACGTGTATGCCTCAAGGGTCTGTGCCTTTGACCCACTCATGCGAAGTTGAATTTCTTAAAAGGTGTATATCATTCACCCTTTACACATCTTATACACACACTTACTTTTTGTCACTTTATAACCCTTGTAGTGCTGCGCCCAACATATGTTGGGAAGCATATGTTAGTATTCTTTTCAATATGCTACTTTTTTGTTACTTTCCTTCCCTATAACGTTATACATCATTACAATGCTTAACTTAAGGTCTCTACTTTTTTTAACAATGTAGCATAGTGAAAACAGTACCCCTTCTTTTTACATTTATAGTGAAAATTTGCCAGCACCACAAGGGTTTAAGGTTACAGTATCAAATAATCGTGGTTATAGCGACGAGCTGGAGGCAGAACTCCAGTTAAAAGATATAAGGGAGGTGTCTGGGAGACATACAATTTCATATTTGAAGTTATCTGATAATATTTTCAATCATTATTCTCTCTACCAAATATTTAAAGGTAACTTGGTGTTTCTGGAGGAAGTGGAATCGGTGCAAGCGGAAGTGACGAAACTACTGGGTCAAGGGGTCAACAAGATCATCGCACTGGGGCATGCTGGGTACTCAAAGGACCAGGAAGTGGCGCGAAGGGTGTCGGGAGTGGATGTTGTTGTGGGGGGCCACACCAACACTTTTCTGTATACCGGTAAAATCAGCAGAAGCTATCCCTGATGACTAATGAATCTTAAGCACAGTTTGATATATTATGGATTTTGCGGTTTTCAGTGCTGACAAGAGGGTTTCCAGTGCTGAAGCTGCCTCACCACTGGAAGTCCAGTGCTGACGACCACTTCAACACCCGTGTTCCAGTAGCCTCTACCAGGCTCCGTGGTTCGGTGGTCTAATTGCTAATCCACTGCGTTTTCCGCAGCAGCCTTAAACTTTGCTTTTCAATATTCAAAAGTGCGCTTGAAACATGTGTTTGAATGCATATCTACACTTGAACATGGCAATTTACAGAACCTTTGTGTGTAAATGCATCAAGCATGAAGCTTATAGTCGTGCAGCCTTGTGGTATTCAGAAAACAGTATAAATTTGCCTTAACGGACGCCTCTGTGCAAAATTCGTTCATAGATTTCTGCTCAAGCCCGTGCAATAAATCTAATTTTACATTAGACTACATCTGTAACTAAAGTTGATAAACACCACAGATCGACTACAGATGTGCAATAGTCACAAGTACTAAAAATCAAGCTAAAATTTCACATCATACCTTTTAGTAACAGATATAAACTTGTATTTCTCTAATTTTTTACCTATGCTAGGTATACTGCCATCGTCAGAAGTGCCCTTAGGTCCCTACCCGCTGATTATCGACTCCGAGGTGGACCTCGGTCGGCAGGTACCCGTAGTACAGGCCTACGCCTACGGCAAATACCTCGGTCACCTCCGCTTGACGTTTGACAGCGACGGGGACCTTGTCAGGTGGAGCGGTAACCCCATTCTCCTAGACAACTCCGTACATAAGGGTGAGCGATATTACGTCATGGATATATAATATTATGTACTAATGTGTGTACGCTAAGGTGTGAAACACTAGAGGCGAGTAGAACATTTTTTACCCCATTGCAAGCTCGCTCCCCGGATTCGAACCCGCGACCTATCGCAACGGACCTGGGCAGCCCCAAAATCAAGCACGCTACCGATTTTGCCACAAAAGCCAATAGCCCTTTTGGCAGGGACAGTAGGAGGTGCTTGAACCCCACTGTTACTCTAAGATATATTTTAAATCACATATTTTCTTTCTTATTGACGAAGATCCTGAAGTGCTGGAGGTGGTCACAGATCTGAAGGAAAACTTAAACCACACCAAGGAAGTGATCGGCAGAAGCAATGTTTTTCTCCAAGGAGTTTATGAAACCTGCACAGTGGTGAGATATAGTTTTTCCTTTGATCCATTACATTCTTCTATAAAGATTTTCATAATTCCAACAGCCTATCCGTGTCAAAATGTTTGAATAGTAGACAATGAATCAAAGCAAAAGGCCCTTCGGACATAAACAAAACATGTAACGTTATGACATATTGAACCAAGAACCTCAGTCTTTACTTAGATTCTTCTGGGAGTAATTTGAAATACAGTACTTAAAGAAACATACAAGGTATGAAAGACAGAACAATAAGGCTAATTTATCAAAGCTGTATCGTGCAAGCGAGGTTTGAGTGTAGATTCACGCATTAATATTTTTACTTTCGAAGTGCGTTGTTTCCAGTTTACTTTGCTTAAGCCAGACGTCTATAAGTAAGCAAGTCAGCAAAATTTGGGCTTATTTTCAGAGTGTTTAAATCAAACCCTAAATTTGAGTGGTTGACGTGGGAAGGTTGAAAGTTCGAGTCCTGGTTGTCCTTGCCCCCCTATTTTCTGCGCTCGCTGATGTAAAGTTTCACATTTATAGCACAGGCAGGACGATTTTGCTTGAAGGTCTCATTGATGGGTTTTTTCTGCCCATAGACTTTTATGTTATAAAACGTGTATTACATGGGGGCGTTCATAATGAACTTACTTGAAATATATTGATATCATTCATTCTTTTTTCATCATATCACACATTTACCCTTCATCATGTAAAAAAAATCACGATAACCTGTAGACATAAGTCTTTTTTTATGACAATTACAAAATACAGTTAGCCAAGCACCGCAACAGGAACATTTCAGCTGCCAAAAGAAAGCCGCACAACTTAGAACCCAGGACTGTGTACCTCCGACCTAGCGCGCGGCTGCCAAACTTTACTTGCTTATCTCTTCAGTTACAAACAAACTTTCACCATGGCAATTTAAATTTTGAGATCAGTTCGACTGGCTAAAAGGGAATTTAAAAGCACGCGTCCATGCAGCCGTTTCTTTTTTTCGGCTCGGATCTCTTTTAGTGTGCCCACTCGGAGTAATTAATGCATCAATGAGACTTGAAAGTGTAACTGTAGCAATCATGCTGAAGCAAAGAAAAACTGAACTGTACTTTAATACACAAAAATTTGACATTAGTATTTTGTGACGTCACGTTATGTAGATAAAACACGCGCGTAAGGCCAACAGCATCAGGGCTCTATGTCATTTCTAAACAGAGACCCGGGGGGGGGGGGGTCACCATAAAATTCCTGCAACATATGCTTAGCCGCTCATTACGTATTCTACCTACATTACGTGACGTCACGGAAGCAATGGGTTACTCATTTTGCTAACTTCAGGACAGACTTGAGTTTAAATTTTTGTCTAATTTTTGTGAAGGAAAATACAGATGAACGTTGCCTCAAGAAAGACTTTGGTCATCTTAAACATTATGATGAATGCTTTAATTTGCTAATTGAATACCCGAAAGATGGAGTGTAACATGGGCAACCTAATCACGGATGCAATGGTGCACCAGAACATCAAGTTCCCGGATGAACTCTACTGGAACGACGTCGCCATAGGAATATACAATAGCGACAGTATCCGAGCGTCAATGAGGAAGGGTGATTATTTACAGTCTTATGCTGTGTTTTGTATATTTTGATTCTGCTCGTTTCATAAACCTAGACAATGTCCCTTATACGTGCAAGAAAATTGGACAATCTGCAAATAGACTTAAACAGCATGCCATATGTTGTATGAGATGCTATGTGAAGTGATTAAAGTTTAACTTTGTCAGGTTGTTGTTGTTGTTGTTGTGTGTGTGCATTATAAG
Organism: Branchiostoma floridae; assembly: GCF_000003815.2. NCBI lineage: Eukaryota > Metazoa > Chordata > Leptocardii > Amphioxiformes > Branchiostomatidae > Branchiostoma > Branchiostoma floridae. The sequence goes on from NC_049995.1 coordinate 7,012,175, forward strand.
TTATACGTGTATGTGTGTTAGAGAGAGAGAGAGAGAGAAAGAAAGAGAGAGAGAGAGCATTGTGCTTCATAAAGGTTTACGTGTTGTAGGATATCTGTGTTTTAGTTTTCTGTGTGCAAGCGTATCCGTATCTTTGCACCCACGTGTAAACCTTAGGTCACATTTCCAAACCGGGGCCCGGCCGGGCAGCTTTAGGAAGCAAAAAGAATGATATAAAAGACACCAAAATACATGAAATGTCAAAATAAGGTTCATAGGCATGATTTGTTTATATTTCTAGGTATACACTTTAATTTTTCGTTTCTTAGATCATCCCGGCCTGGCCCCAGCAGTTATCGCTAAAAAAACTAACGGTTTAATTTCGTTTTGTTGCATTTCATACTAATAATAACTTACCACCTCCTTGAAACATAAACACTGTGTATGATTTCTTTTACATTGTAAAGGTCTTATTGATGTGGAATCAGTACTGTTCACCCTGCCGTTCGGCAACACCTTTGACATCGTGGAACTGAGGGGTGAACACCTGTATGAAGTGTTCGAATACTCAGGGTCAATGTGGTCCTCGGGAGAATTCTTGCAAGTGTCAGGTGGGTTTAACGTTTTTCATATTTGATATTTGATGTGTTTTTTTTTCTACACCAATTTTTCTCATCGTCATAATTATTCATTTTAGTGCGGCGGTTTTTCCAAGCTGCACGTATGCAGTTATAGATTAGTGGTGTTATATTCTCTTTTGTTTCATAAAACCATGGACTGCTACTCTTCACATTGATAGTTTTTTCTGCAAAATAACAATTACGTACTAAGCCACGGAATGGATTTTAGAATCAGTCAGAAGTTTCACATAGCATCTATCTAGTTTTTTGAGTAACTTTTCTTCGTATCTTATTACATGGGTGTCCTATTATGTTTTAGATTCATGTATTTAGCTCGAATCTTTATTTGTGTAGGTATCATAGTTTACAGCTAAATCTAAATTGTACTTTTATACACACATATTTTTGACCACTCTACCTTTGGACAAGTGTTCATCAAGGAATAGACCATCCAAAGCACCTGTGACGTTACTTTATGCATTAGTATAAATGCCGTTGTGGCCATGAGCTGTAGGTCCATTTGTTTATATAAGTTTAAATTTACCTGGTCGTTGATGCCAATGATGGTCTTGCTGTTTGAATCAAAAGTTCTTAGTATATTGGAAGCGTGAATGTAAGTTCATCTGTAACGGTATATAGTAGAGTAGATTCATCCCTCAAGCTACCGTGACATCTTGCACACTGCAGTCGTCCCTCAGAAAGACATCTGGAGCCGCATAGTTCAAGTTTTGAACTTTTATTCAGCCTGTCGGCCAAACTAGTTTCGCTATGTACAGCTTCTTCAGTGGCTAGAGGCTAAATGACACAAGTACAGTGAAGTTTGCACTTATATACCTTTCCAGTGCATTCTGCCCTGGTACATATTGCACCTTAGATCCTAGGGGCAGGTTGCCCTGACCTTAAGTGACCTATGACCTATGACTTCATCTGTAACGGTAGTTAACATTATGTTACAATTCTAAGACTTTACATCCGTTCGCAAAATAAAACGCTTACCAGCAAGCTTTCGATCAGTCCTCTGGTCTTTCTCAAGTTGACATGACCCAACATCTAAGTCACACGTCCGGAACGGAAGTGTGACGTCAGCAAAAGGTCAAAGGTGCTTGGCAGTCGGTATCGGCCCCCGTCTTTGATGATGTGGCACTTCTGTTCCGGACGTGCGACTTAGGTGTTGGATCAATTCAAATTGAGGACTGATCGAAAGCTTGTTGGTAAGCGCCTTATTTTGTGCACGTATATAAAGTCTTAAAAATGGAACATTATATTGGAAGCGTATACAGCATTTGTGGCCAAAGGCATAATGACTGACGAGCCTCTTACCACAAACCACAGGAATACTGGTTGAGTACGACCTGAGCAAACCAAAAGGAAACAGAGTAGTGTCTCTAGAGGCCCGGTGTACCGCCTGTGATGTTCCGGAATTCATGCCCGTGCAGACGGATTCTATCTACAAGGTAAAAAAAAAGTAGTGATATCCATAGCCTATCAAATACTACCTACATTGCAGACAAGTACAAGAAACAAACTATCAAATTTCCTAAATATTTCTGTAGCAAGATTTTGGAGGTGTATAGAAAGGATATGTCAGATTTAAGTTGTTTTTTTGTTACCTTCGTCAAGAAGGTTATGCTTACAAGAGCGCTTATAGAAAAACAACATGTATGTAATATGTAAGTTTGTATGTGTCTCTGTTTAGCAGTATAGATAGTTTATTTGCAAGTTCATGTCCGTAGGCTGATTATCAGCACATGCATGGTGATAGGGAATATGCATGTAACAGTAAACTGTGATAAATATTATCATACAAAGAGACTACTGGAAAACTAGTTGACTTTTCATCAGCATAACTTAATAATCTAAATTTAGATTGGCATTCAATTCTGTATATGGTAAGGGGTTGCTTTTTTTAAAAGAAATTGATATATTTCGAGTTCCTTTAAGGTTTGACTTTTATATCTTCAATTTAAATTGCAGTTTCTTAAATTAAAGTTTCGTTATGTTGTAGAAAGCTAGTGTTCTTTGAATACTTTACCAAAAGTCTGAGCCCTCATTATTTCCACTCCGCGTACCGTAGGTACGCTAGGGAGTGAAAATATTGTGTTCGTATTGTTTCTTCTTTCTGTCTTTCTTCTTCTTTCTTTCTCCTGTCGCGATCGTAAATGTGATTCCTCTCCGTTACATACGTTATTGAATTTACGTTGGGAGTTTCGATTTTTTTTCCAGATAATTCTGCCATCCCACCTTGCAAACGGCGAAAGAGGGTACAGTATGATATCAGACAACAAACTCAGCCACCATATACCAGGTTAGCCCATTTGGCTTTATTTTCTTTTTTAAATCAAGTGATCTAAAATATTTAAAGTGTTTCTGGCACCAAAAAAATCAAAGTGCAACATTTGTCTGATTATAATCATTAATAAAAGATATACTCACATATCATAGACATTTGCACTACTAAAAAGTATTCTATTTATTGAACATTAATTCTTCAAACATTGAATTACCATTTTCTTAATGCAGCTGCCAGGTAATTAAATCAAACGATGATTACTTATTCGATTTGATGTTTGATTATGGATAATTTTACCTTCAATGTCATCAGAAGAGTTTATATTTAGTCCAGAAGTCTGTGTTCTTTGAATGATGTTATTATCATTGAAGTAAACAAATGATTGTTGTATTCTAATGCCATTAACACTTAAGCTGAAAACGTGGACGTAAAAACTGAAATGCATCAACATCATATTGTAATAATAACTATACATAATACAAGGGCACGGCATTTATAAACTGTACAAGGGAGTAGAATATTTACTACACACAGGTCTGGAAACCGATAAAAAAATATATTTTTTTATTTGCTTTACCGTGACACTAGATAATTATTAACAAAGAAATAATGAATTTTTTCTGATATTTCTTTAAAGTTAGACCACTGAAAAGAAGTGGGTCAGTGACACTCGTACAGCTTGCAAAAATTGCTGACAAAATGCTTGTCCTATTTCATCGAAAGGTCCGTGCAACATGTAACATGAACCCACGTAAATGTGATATTTGTCCCTTTCTTGCGAACCCTGCTATCCATCCAACCTCCTTACTTTGGTTTCACTAGATAGGCGAAATACTGGGTCCTTGTAGATTATAACTCTTAGGCTACCTTTTACGCGAGCATGTGCAGTTGGACGGGTAAATGCATCCAATAATTTTTCCTTAATTTCAACAGCTTTGCTGGACTCGGACATGTTGATTGGATACATCCGGGCGACCTCACCCATCACTACTGGGGTGGAGCGGCGCATCACATTCACTGAAGAAGCGCCGCCTTGCACATCCGGTGGAACAGCAGCTCTTGTTTTCAATTTGGGTTTCATTCTGTGTGTCCTCTTTCGCAGAGTGTTCTTGTAGAAAAGTTACATGTTCTAATTTTTCATTGTAATCAAGACTGTAGTAACAAATTAACCTGATGTATTCAGTAGTTCAGGGTGTTCTGCAAAAACCACATTCTCTCTCATGTACATACACACACATAACTCTCATAAACAGACGCACAAACGCAAACACGTCAAAAAATACACATGTACAATCGCACACAGACACACACACAAACACACACACACACATACACACACACACACACACACACACACGCGCGCGCTTTTTGGCACTATATTTCGATATCCCTGTACTTTTTTGTCCTTTTGTTTTTACTTGAATGATGTTAGATTCCTGTGATTTGAATAAAAGATCTTGGTTACATTTTAATTAAAGATTAGAGTATCACAAAATAAGCTATTTTCTATTTCTTGGGGGTATAATTAATGTACAACTTAAACCAAAATAAAACACACAAACACATTACGTCAGAACTACAACTGCAATCTTATTACGAGGGGCGTGCAATTAGTAATGGTCCTGACCCATTTCCCATAGCAGGAGATTAATGAAACTTGGCACAGTTATTAGTCTTTCTCTTCATAGGAATCACCCAGAGTTATGCATTTCTCCCATCGTTTGATGCAGCTCTGGACACCGATTTTGTAGGACACCCCAGGTTGGTCCTCCAACTGATGCCTCATCAATGGCACAAGAGGGACGACCAGGTCTGGGAGCTGTTTCCACAGACTTCCAGCCACGTTTGAATTCAGGATGCCAGCGTTTTACAAGGTCATATGATGGGGCATCATCACCATAAGTTTCATTTATTTCATCAAAAGTCTTCTTTGGTGTGCGTCCTTTCAAATACAAAAACCGGATCACTGCGCGACACTCAACTGGTTCCATTTCACACCTGGTCCATTTCGCACCTGACTAAGTTCAAACACCAGTAAATCAGAAACCACAATTAGTTCAGAGCTGTCTTGCAACATAAGCCATAGAGATATGAATTATTACACATACAAAATTTCATTTAGATCAGACAACTGGAAGTGGGTCAGGACCATTACTTATTGCACGTCCCTCGTACAACGAAGTTGACATGACATGAAATTGTGTATTTCCAGAAGACGCGTATCACTCAATTAAAGATATACTGCTTTCATTTATCTTTATGAAACTTGACAGTGGAATTTTTGTGGGCAACAGATCTGGGTTACTTACTTTGCCAATGTTGTACATAGATGTATTGCTTGAAGTTAATGAACAAACATTTGATAACGATGATTTGCCATTTTCGTTGTCTCAACTTTAAAAGTTTTACACCGACAAGATGAAATCAAATCGCTTTTCATTTGCTGTCCATGTAGCTGAAGTTCTGCTACATATCTAATCTAGCAACATAAAATTAATTGAATAGATGGCATTTCAGCTCTTTGTAATCCAATGTATTGTCTTCCCTTCTCTTAGATATCCCTTTGCACATATTTCCTTGGAACTTTTATAGATTAAAAATCGACTATTCACATCGTGATTATCTGTTGTTAAGAAGGAGGACTAGATTGGGGAATTGGGGAATTCTTGTATCTGTCCGTTCTGCACTTTACAGTTTTGAACTTCTTCGATGAAGTCTGGTTTACTGATGAAGTCTTGAAGTCAAATCAAGAAGTACCGGAGTCCCTCTTCACAAGTCTTGGAGCCAAGAAATGCCATCGACTGAAGAAACAAAAGTAGTGTTGCCAAGAATGGCCAACCAGCATCGCCATAGTGTGTAAAGATGCAAACACACGCTCTCATTCACTTGAGGAAAAGACATTGAACCCCAATTTACCAAGTTCAGGAAAAATGACATCCGATGCTTTTTTTATCATCTGCTTCTCAGCTAGCCAAAACAAACGTTAAAGTTTTGATAACTAATCCAAATACAACTTCTGCATTTTCCTCCTGAAATCCATATCGATTTTTACTCAGTACATTTCAACAACGACAGAAATGCATGGCCAGAGGATAGCAGACACAAACGACTGCGACATAACGATATTTTTGGTCATGTATTTCATTTAATATAAGTGTCGTAGTCAGACCCAGAACTACAAACAAACGTGTGAGACCCAGAATTGCAAACATGCTTAGAATCATGCACACACGCAGACAGGTGAAAATTTAATCTTACTACGGGAGTTAAAGCCTCTTGACCTAAATACCTGTCTTCAGCAATATTCGCAACATTACCGGTATAAGGCCTGTCCGAAACTTTTCCAATTCTCTTCGGTTATGTAGACCAATCCGGGAGGTTTCTGCCAATATGTATCTATCCTTAACACTTGATAAGTATACGCTGCATTTTAGCATGATACCTGTCTGAAACTTTTCTTACACCGGCCTTAGGTTATGTAGACCAATCCAGGAGGATTCTGCCCTAAATACTTGATAGGTATGCGCAGCATTAATTTCTTGTTTGATACCTGTCAGAAACATTTCTAACACCCGTAGGTTATGTAGACCAATCCGGGATGTTTCTGTTATTCTGTAAAAAGCAGAATCCCCGCATACCAACAAAGAGATACCAGACAATTTATGATGAGCAGCATAACTACATGGATAGCCCTGCCTGCCATCAGTGCATACATGGGGGCGAAAGGAGAAGGTGTCGCTGCAATATTACTCCGATTTCAGTTTCCTAAGTTACAACCAGAATGGCGAAAAGGTGTGTTTTACCATTAACCATCGTTCCGACCACACTGTACCGCAAGGTGAGCAAGATTAGAAGCAGATACTGTACTTAAAAGTGAGGAGTTGAAAGCAGACAATGTGTATCAGGTGATGGTAACTCCTTATGGGCGTAGGACACGTCGTGGGCTTGTGTTATAGTCTTGGGCGTGTGTTGTAGTCTTGGGCCTGTGTTGTAGTCTCGGGCGTGTGTTGTAGTCTCGGGCCTGTGTTGTAGTCCTGGGTCTGTGTTGTAGTCTCGGGCGTGTGTTGTAGTCTCGGGCGTGTGTTGTAGTCTCGGGCGTGTGTTGTAGTCTCGGGCGTGTGTTGTAGTCTTGGGCCTGTGTTGTAGTCTTGGGCCAGTGTTTAATCTTGCACCCGTGTTATAGTCTTGGGCTTGTTTTAGTCTTGGACCTATGCTGTACGTTGTAGTCTTTGGCCCGTTTAAGACTTTCGTCTTTGTTATAGTCTTGGGCCTGTGTTGTATACTTCGGCGGCCTGTCTACGTCTTGTGCCTATGTTAAACTCTTGTGCCTGTGTTAAACTCTTGTGCCTGTGTTAAACTCTTGAGCCTATGTTAAACTATTGTGCCTGTGTTAAACTATTGTGCCTGTGTTAAACTATTGTGCCTGTGATAAACGCTTGGGCCTGTGTTAAACTATTGTGCCTGTGTTAAACTATTGTGCCTGTGTTAAACGCTTGGGCCTGTGTTGTAGTCTTGGGCCTGTGTTATGGTATTGGGACTGTGTTGTAGTCTTAGGCCTGTGTTGGATTCTTGGACCGGTACTGTAAGTTCTAGTGATTGTTTCCAGAGAAATCGTAGCATATCCAGGTCTGTTTGCGTCAAATCCCATTGAAAAGTTGCACGCGTTCTTAATCTGTGCATAGATCAGTTAGTCTACGACACCTTTGGCGTTAGTGCACACAAAAACTTACTTTTGGATTCTCACTTCTGGCTTTTTGACGATTCCTAGGAAATGCACAATGAGTCCATCAGTTAGGGTTGGTTTTTCTCCCTCCAAAATGTTCGTGACAACCCCACGATGTCAAGCAGTACATCGGCACCTCAACAGCAACATTAAAGCTGCTTATCTTCTCGTCACTGAAAGTAGGAAACCTTAGTACTGCACCAGGCCAAAAGGCTCTCATTCTAAACTGCCTGACTGTGCCGTGCCGTTGTTTGCTGACAATTGACAAAGAACTAGTTACAACTCGTGCTTGTGGGGGATGTGACACACTTTGACACATCTTACTTTGTTATTGTTATTGTTATTGGGTGGACTGACTACTCACTCTTTGCAGTCAGAGGCTGAATTGCGAGGAGCTTACAATAGGGGGGGGGGCTAAATCGCAAGGGTCTGGAACAAGCTGCCATTCGGCGCCACTCAGGTGACCTCAATGCGACTGTCGCAAGTGTCTGGAGCGATCTGCCATTCGGCGCCACTCAGGTGACCTCAATACGACAGTAATTGCCCCAGATGCGGCCAAGGTACCTTTGAACCACTCACACCGCATCTCGGTCACGGGTCGAACACGATGCCGCTGCGCTACGCGGTCCCACGATAGAGTTCCTATATCTTCCTAACGATGGGCTGTGACGTGAGGATACTTCTCATCCTGACGGTTAGTACAGTCCTGGCACAAGCCTGTATTCCCGGCTGTAAAGTAACAGCAGTTCCCAGCTGCATTCCCGGTGGTCTTTGGTGGTTCGGACGTTTGTCCTACCGAAACACTCAGCTGGTAACAGCAGGAAAAGATCACTTCGAGCAGAGTTCCTGTATCCTATGTACGGACAGATCGGACTCTTCAGTTGGTTTGAATGAGAACAATATGGCCTACTCTCGAGACAGCACCTGGCTAGCTGTAAGAGGTCACTCGTTTGAAGTGTTATCAGTGCAGACACTTGGCTTGTGCAACAACTCTGGGGTAAATTACCTTACAGTTGTGGAGGGCGGGATTGTAGATTTGACACCGAATAGCCTCAGTGTGTTTCAGTACTTGATATCTTTGTACCTAGACTTCAACAGCCTAAGTCATATCAAAAATCGGTATTTTGCTGAGTTAGAATCCCCGTACGCACTGGCAGTCCTATCTTTGTCTCACAACAAGATCGAAGATATTGAGTCAGAAAGCTTTAAAGGATTGGTCGGGTTGGAATTACTGATTCTTGAACATAATCTGTTAAGGTATGTTCGTGCCGATTGGTTCCACGGGCTGCAAAACTTAAAAGAAATAGTTTTGACCTCAAATCGACTTGAGACGATCCAAAAGGGTGCATTTGTGCCTTTGACCAAACTCAGCTATGTTGACATGAGCAACAATCATCTACTGCGCCTTCCTACTGAATACCGTTGGCTACCCAACAAATCTGTAGCGTACAAACTTGGCGAGAATATGCTCAGCACCATGACATGGCAAGCCGTGTTGTTGTCGGATTTGTCTTTCGTACACCTGTCGGATTTGTCTTTCGTACAAGTACGACTGAGCGGATTTGGTATATGCTCGACGCGCGCTGATTCGTCAACGGAGTACCGCGTGTGGCTGCATCATGACATACCCACAGACGACATCTTTCCAAAGACGAACTATGACTATATATGTGGAAAGCTTCTCTACAGCAGCCGTGTTATCATAAGAGGCCAGACTTACCGATCTCCGTTTGTCTTCATGGTCATGACGGAAGGTACGGAACACGGGAACACGGTGATCCCATGGTGTAGGCGTTTTTGGTTGGGCGCAGATACGGCACGTGTGAACCTGGCCACAAGTGAGGAATCTGCTGTAGAACTGGCTACAAGTACGATGGGGGAGAACAGCAAAACGGTACGCCTGGTCTCTACTGTGTTTGACTCTCCAACAAAGGCCAACAGCACCAAGAACGTAACATGCGTTCTGGTTCGTGGAGAAAAGGTGTATCGGTCCTTTTTAGCTGCGACAAATCGAGAAAAGCCTAACATCAACGTAGACAGGGGTACAGGAGAGAACAGTCCACGCAACGCCACCTCCCTCAACAAGACTGGTGACGTCAGAAAGGAGCCATTGACGAACAACACAACTGTCGACATAAATGATGACGTCAGTTTAATAACGAACAGCACGGCTTCCCTCCCAACATCTGACGCCATCCCGATGTCCACTATGTTGGACAACACAATGACGTCATCAACACGACCAGAACAAGGCCAGATCCACATACTGGTTATAGTACTTGCTGTCTCGGTAGCAATCTTTCTGGCCACAGTGGCCATAATCTACATGGTACTACGGTGGTTCTCAGGTCGTCGTAAAGACGAAATCGCTGAGGAGAATTCAAATCACGAGAACCCCTGTGAGACGCCCGATGGCGCAATCAGTCCTGTCGTGTCCGTCAGCGGTTGGATGACACCATCTGGTGACCATGGCAACGGAGCTGTTGATGTGGAGGCAGAAGGCGACGTCCCAGCCTATTCGGAAATCCCAGACGAGTACTTTGACTTCAACAACCCTGGTTACCGATATCGGTGTTCCTCGCTGCCAACAGAAATGAATCCCTACTGGCAGATTCCAGACGACTACTTCCTCTTCAATAACCCTGGTTACCGATATCGGCGCTCCTCGCTGCCAACAGACGAGAATCCCTACTGGCAGATTCCAGACGAGTACTACAACTACCAGAACACCTCACGGCAAGCGAACTGGCGCCCGTCTTCCCTGCCTCTGACGCTTGACGTCAGGTACGAAAACTGCGTCCAGGAAGAGAACGTTGAACGTTGGGAATGGCAGCCGTCTGATCTTGATGCTCAAGACGAGAACGATGACGTCACTACCTTCTATGCGGCCGTAGCAGAGGTGGCGCTTCCCGAGGTGAGAAGGATGAGTACTACCCATGCGCACTACAGGGTTCCTGCTCGCCTACATAGGTATAAGGGTTACACGAATAGGGCTGCAGAACTACGGAAGAAGGCAGGTGGCGCTGCGTATAGAATATCAGCACCGAAGAAGGAAAGACAACTTGAGCCGCTTGCAAGAGGGACACAGGGGGCAAGAGCTTTAAATGTAAGATCTATAGATCAGAGAATGACTGGATACGATGCCCGTGGCAATCGACATTCTCACTACGACAATCTCATCCGCATGCCCAGGGGTCAAATAATTAAACCCTGGTGCATCAGGCCTCAAAATCGACACAACAGGGCATACGTGCCAAAAGATCAGTCCTTTCGGTTTCAAAGAGGCACGAGTGCGACCGTCTCTTCAGGATGCTTGAGGACATATCTTCAGAAACGCGATGAACTCCGTCATCACAAGTCTTGGAGTCAAGAAATACCGTCGATTGCTCAAACAGTAGTAGTGTCTGCAAGAAATGCCACAAGGCGCCGTCTTAGTCTGTGAGGACCCGGTCACAACAGGTCATAGGTGAATAGTAAGGATGAGCTTGCTGATGGTCTGTAGATGTACTGAAATGTTAGAGTACGCACATGTGAGTAGTAAGGCTGTAAGCTTGCTGGTGGTCTGTAGATGCACCGAAATGTTAGAGTACCCACAGGTGAGTAGTAAGGCTGTAAGCTTGCTGGTGGTCTGTAGATGCACCGAAATGTAAGAGTACGCACAGGTGAGTAGTAAGACTGTAAGCTTGCTGATGGTCTGTAGATGTACCGAAATGTTAGAGTACGCACAGGTGAGTAGTAAGGCTGTAAGCTTGCTGATGGTCTGTAGATGTACCGAAATGTTAGAGTACGCACAGGTGAGTAGTAAGGCTGTGCTGATGGTCTGTAGATGTACCGAAATGTTAGAGTACACACAGGTGAGTAGTAAGGCTGTAAGCTTGCTGGTGGTCTGTAGATGCACCGAAATGTAAGAGTAGTCGCACAGGTGAGTAGTAAGGCTGTAAGCTTGCTGATGGTCTGTAGATGTACCGAAATGTTAGAGTACGCACAGGTGAGTAGTAAGGCTGTAAGCTTGCTGATGGTCTGTAGATGTACCGAAATGTTAGAGTACGCACAGGTGAGTAGTAAGACTGTAAGCTGACCAGTCGTCTGTAGATGCACCGAAATGTTAGAGTACGCACAGGTGAGTAGTAAGGCTGTAAGCTTGCTGGTGGTCTGTAGATGTACTGAAATGTTAGAGTACCCACATGTGAGTAGTAAGACTGTAAGCTTGCTGGTGGTCTGTAGATGCACTGAAATGTTAGAGTACGCACAGGTGAGTAGTAAGGCTGTAAGCTGACCAGTCGTCTGTAGATGTACCGAAATGTTAGAGTACGCACGCAAGTCGGAAGTGGTATGAATGTGTCTAGAATTGTTGATGATAGTGCTGAAGAATATGAAAGCTTCATTAGTCAACAAACAACATGAGTCAATAGTTACATTATTGCAAGAACTGCTACATGTTGCTGTTGTTGTTGTTGCTAAGACCCATGAGGTAGCTGGTACTACTACGCATGCAGTGAATAATTTGAGATATACCTACAAATTTTTTCTTGTCAAATGGACGCACACTATGCTATTGGCCCTTCCAAAAATTGAAATTCATAGCGATCATTACTGAATCTATGCCAAACATTACGAAGAGACGACAAGAGACGAAAGATATGTATTGTCTTGATCCCATCTTCTAGAAGTACTACAGTCAAACCTGTATTAGCGGCCACCTTTGCATAGCAGCCACCTGGCCATAGTGGCCACTTGTTGTCGGTCCCTTGGATTCGTAATGATTAAGAAATAGGCTTAGCGGCCACCTGTCCAATGCGGCCACGGCCACACAATTTCCGGTCCCGTTGATACAGAAACACTGCCTATTGCAACCATACTGCAGCCGTATGTCACCCTGCACCGAGTTTGAAATTGTAGTTTGCGAGGATTTGGAGTTCCTGACAGGGTCATTTTGGTGGTAGCAGAAGGTATGCATGCCTTGAGCATTAAAGTGCAAGTCTTAAAATTTGTCGGTGAATTTACCGATCGAGACAATGTTACTTGGTGAGAAAGATTAGTGGGAACTGAAATCATGTGTAGCTTGCTCATGGTCAATTGATCAACATTTTCTCTATAGTGGCCACCTGTCTATAATGGCCATATTTCTCCAGTCCCTTCAGTGGCCGCTATAGACAGGTTTGACTGTAATTACATTAACATATTTGTGTATTACTAAGTATATCTACGTAACACCCACTACTTGAGTTGGTTCCGTGGAAGGATGGCATGTTTGTAGCTAAAAATATCTGAAAAGGCTTGGTGATAGCCACGGAAAAAATGTAAAAACTTTAGTAGTGACGTTAAGTAACGTAAAGTAAGTGACTTCACATCAGTACTAGTACTTAGAGCGGCAGTAATAGAAATTACATAATAGTGGTGGTGATCATTGTGGTATTAGCAATATTGTTAGTAGTAAGAAGCCTGCTTACATTGTATAGTACATCGTCGTATCAGTAAACGTACAGTGTAGTTGTGGATGTAATAGCTGTGTATCCGATATTTTCTGTTAAAGTAGGAAAAGTACAGTGATTATCATAACAATGGTAAAGGTGATAATGATCAGCATGTGAAAAGGGTAGGGAAAATGTGTACTTATATGTGGTGGATTTTTTTGTTGATTTTTGCTTTGTAACAAAGGTAATTTTTTATCATTATAAAACAAGAATTATTCACTGTGATTTTGAGCATCCTTCCAAATTTCTCTTGGGCACTATGTGCTCATTCATATACATTGTAAAAGGTTTTATTTGGAAACTTCAGCTCTGTGTAGTTTTGTTTTGGCCTTTAAAACAGGCAAAAAAACTTGGGTGTTGGGTAGACGAAATTCCCCAAAGCAGTCGGAAATTGCATCCATTAAACCAGATACCCTGGGTTTGCATCCTGTTATGCTATCGATCCTGTGCCCTTGGGAAAGGACACAGTATCGACCTTCACATGACTTTCCTCACTTCACTCAGGTGTAAAAATGAGTGCCTGACTTCAGTTTGGGAGGTAAAAGACAGTGGAAGAAAAGGATTTGGATACGCCTTCCAATACCATGCAAAGATTAAAAAAAGGCCATTAGACGTTTTTTTATCAGCCTTCATTTACTCTTTTTGCATGCATTGTTACAATTTTTCATTCTTTTTCATTCTTAAAAGAAATTCGCAGTTCGAAAATGAACCTTGCAGACCCTTCTGTGGCAAATATATATTGTCACTATTGACGTTGCATATTAAACACTGGAAATGACATATTTTGAAAAGAAAACAAATACCACCAAGTTCTATGAGGTGCAAGAAATTGTTGTTCTAAACGTTACCCTTAGTAGATAACCCCAGGTACTTTTCAGATTAATCGCTAGAGGACGCTGCTGAATGGCGCTGTTTACTTGGACATGGTGTAATGTATTTTGACAAGTTTACGGTCTAGCAACGACCTCCAGCGATTCTTCGGCAGAATACAATTCATTTATGATTTGTGCAAAGAGGAATATCGTTTTGATCCTAAACATAAAAACAATCTGTTATAAACACAGCTTTACCTTTGAAAAAAAAGGCTTAATTTGAAACCAAGAAAAGTATAAAGTGATCTGAAATACAGTTTTGTTAAAACTTTACCACTGTAACGTTAATTCATGCACAAAATCTCCTAAACCAAGAGACTTCTGATAATAAAAACACATTGATAAGGCTAGTAACATAAGGGTTCTCTATTATATACTAGTCAATATCAATACATTTCTTTATCAATATGTAGGGATTTTGTAGACACATCAACGTGAACCTGTAAAGTCTAGCAGCATTGATCCCCGAGATTTGTATGTTTCAAGTATTCCGGTGTTTAATTTCTAGAGACGCACACTGTTTTTATCATACGTTTAATATTTAGCTTAAATTTAATGTTTAGCTTCTGTTTAAAGAAAAAAAAGGTAAGCTAAGGGACGACCATTCCTTTTTACCTTGACATTTTGCATTTTATATCTGCAGGATATACTTACAGATTATGTATCCAACCCATCCTCGAAATATGAAATATTCATATAAAACTAAAATACTTTTAAGATATTAGGAGCTGGGTTGTAACAAAATCTACAAAGCATGTGACTAATTTCATATTTTCTTTGCTTTCCTAATTTTTCCGAATTGCCTCTAGTGGCTACAGATATTTCTTTATGTTAAATTTGCTAACAGATTTTCATCACGCTCTATTCGGTAGCATGTTAATGTACGGATTATTATACAATCTCAATGTCTCTTTTAGCAATATCAATGTATCTATAAGAACAAATGTACTTGTACAAAGGTGCATAGTTGCAGTGCAGTTCAACAAACAATTATGTTTTACTCCCATATATACCAAATCATTCCACACAAAAAAATATTGGGCAACTCTTAAGGACACATTTTACATAGAGATGAAGAAAGGCACTACTGGTGACGTCATTCAAAATGAGTTTAATAATAGTCTGGAACAGGCCTGACTGTGTTATCATTCAAATTGAGCTGATAGCCTGGAACAGGCCTGACTGTGTGGCCATTCAGAGGGAACTGATAGCCTGGAACAGGCCTGACTGTGTGGCCATTCAGAGGGAACTGATAGCCTGGAACAGGCCTGACTGTGTGGCCATTCAGAGGGAACTGATAGCCTGGAACAAGCCTGACTGTGTGGCCATTCAGAGGGAACTGATAGCCTGGAACAGGCCTGACTGTGTGGCCATTCAGAGAGAACTAAAAGCTAGGACCAGGCCTGACTGTGTGGCCATTCAGAGGGAACTGATAGCCTGGAACAGGCCTGACTGTGTGGCCATTCAGAGGGAACTAATAGCCTGGAACAGGCCTGACTGTGTGGCCTTTCGGAGGCAACTGATAGCCTGGAACAGGCCTGACTGTGTGACCATTCAGATTGAACTGATAGCCTGGAACAGGCCTAACTGTGTGGCCATTCAGAGGGAACCGATAGCCTGGAAGGCCTGACTGTGTGGCCTTTCGGAGGCAACTGATAGCCTGGAACAGGCCTGACTGTGTGGCCATTCAGGGGGAACTGATAGCCTGGAACAGGCCTGACTGTGTGGCCATTCAGGGGGACCTCATAGCGCGGAACAGGCCTGACTGTGTGGCTATTCAGATTGAACTGATAGCCTGAAACAGGCCTAACTGTGTGGCCATTCAGAGGGAACGGATAGCCTGGAACAGGCCAGCCTGGTGGCCTGTCAGAGGCAACTGATAGCCTGGAACAGGCATGGCTGCAGGGCCATTTATACTGATAGCCTGGAACAGGCCTGACCGCAGGGACATTTATACTGATAGCTTGGAGCAGGCCTGACCGCCTGGACGTTTATACTTATAGCCTGGAACAGGCCTTACACCGCAGGGCCATCTATACTGGTAGCCTGGAACAGGCCTGACCGCAGGGCTGTTTATACTGACATTAACGTATAATGTATTGTTATCATTGTATGAGATTATTTCGTGATGAAAATCTGTGTGTTTCATATCATTATGAATTAAAACAATTGTTCCAAATCTAACCCGTACCAGAAATTGTTAAACTCATAGCGATCTGGATTTGAAATTACAAATCACAAGTTTAAAGTAAACATAAGCAGAATAAGCCTAATCATTTTCCTATGTATTGTATGGTCAATTCGTGTAAACATTACGTGGTATTGAATGTAATCACTGTGAAAAAGGCAAATTTAAATACATCCAATTTTAAAGAGTATAATTAACATGTAATAAAGTGTACTTAGTGGAATTTTTTTCTTCTGTTATTGTATTTCAATGTATGAATGAATGAATGAGCGAACAAGCGAGTTATGGGAGGAAGGGTTGATTGATTGATTGATTGTTCGAATAAAAAAATGCATGAAATAGAAAAAGACGTCCCTATCATCTTTACGTTGCTCATATCGATGGAGGGCCAACTGAGTGATCTTCGTTGCTCAACACATCCACAAGTTAACGGGAAGTATCAAAAATAGCAACAATGCCGTGATCTGAATAGAATTGTAGCGTTTTCTTTAAAACAACCAGTTAATATCACCTGCTGACATTTGGAATCCTATCAGACATCTTCCTCAGAGCTTCTAATTGGAGTTCAGCTTCTCGTCAGCAGGTAATATTACCTGGATGTGTAAAAGAAAACTCGACTATCATATGACCTATATGACCTACCAACTTGATGAACTTATTTTCGGAAATGCAGTAATCTGCTGATTTCTAGTAGATATATGTAGCTACGTATTAACTAACTTAATGCTAGACACTTGAAACTTGAAAGTGAGTTAACTTTGGTAAATGGTACCAACACGTGGTCCCTGACTAACAATTACATCACCATAGGTAATTATGGCCGTGCACTTTGGAGCAATATCGCAAGAGGCCACTGCCGTGTGGTGTACTTTGCGTTGTTTAACAGGTGTCAGTCAATATGCCTGGTGATAATTTAGTACAAGCTACTTAAATGACAATTGGTCTGCTTGATGTTCGTACGCTGTTATTGTCTAGATCGAAAATATAACTCACTTGTAAGCTGGGTCGTTTATCAGATGTGACTGGAATTTTTATTCTATATCGACCGAGTTCTTATTGATAGGTTATCATTACACAAGTATATATGGCATTACTTACGATGTAGTGAGAAAAAAACTAAGAGGAGGGGGCTGTTCTTCAGTTAAGTTTTGACCGATTTTTAAACTTTCTCTCAAAATACAGAAGAAAAAAGTCTTGAAGGCGAGGAAGCTGTTGTTATTAAATTACTATATATCAACATAGACCCAACTACAGCAGTGCGAGGATAGAAAATATAATTTGTATGTATATAAATCGCCATCTGCATCAGAGCCCATCAACCTCCCATCTACGGTGAAGGGGCCGATTTCGACTTCCAAGCACCTTTAACCCTTTTGCTTTTGAGGCCCTCCACTTCTAAGTCCTATAACTCTTAAACGACGTGCCATAGGGCCACTAAATTTTCAAAATTTAGTGGCCCTATGGCACGTCGTTTAAGAGTTATTAACAAAATAGCAGTAATATAGCAAATAAATGTGAAAAATGCATTGTTAGAACCAAAAATAGTGATTTGGGGCAAAACAGCCTGTCAACAAACGGTTGCCATGGTAACACGAAAAAATGGAAAATTTGCCAAACATCGTAAAATTGTTGCCAACAATATTCTAGGAAAACTCATCAAATTTGGTGGCTTTAGCGTAAGGCGTTCTGGCGTTATAGGGCATCAAAGTTGGCGCAGGCCTCAAAAGCCCCCCCCCCCCCCCGGTCTGAATAGGGTTAAGCGCTTTATTATTTAAGTAAGAATACAAAGTTTAAAATTGTAACATATCTCTATCCTAGGATGCTTTTAAAAAATCCAGTTATTCCTCACACATACTCAAACTCTCGTCCTGTAGCTGAGTCCGCTAGTTCCAAAACAAAGTAAGGATGCGGGTTCATGCTTTTTCATTTCCACTCTTAAAATAAAACATTAAAACTTGAACCGCCTACACTCAGAGCTCCTTTTTTATTGTCTGCATAGCTGAACGGACAACAGGAAAAAGCGATGGCTTTTCTACTGTGGTCATGAATAAAGATAGAAGAAGAGTATCGTTTTGTTGTTGACTGGACACTAGGCTGTACTAAACAACCACGAAATTTCCTCTTGTATTGCATATAAGGTCTGCACGTTCTCTGTATTAGAATGGAAAGGAAAAGTTACATTTCTCATGTAATTGAATAGTAAATCACGTTATCCCCTTAAGGACCGAGAAGTTGAACCTGTACTAGCTACAGAATTGACATTGTACATTTATAAGATAATACATCTTTATATCACCAATCGTACTTAAAACTACTTTGTCATTTTGACATGCTTGTTAAAGCATAAAGGTACGATAAATGCCTTGATTCATTTATTCACTCATTCATGTACAGTCGTACGTTTTCTTTCCTATTTGTGACCTTCTGGTGTGCTGCCCGTTTTTTAAATAATTTTCATTAGTAAATTGCAGTGATTTGCTCGTCTTACCAAGGTTATATATCACTGGTATACGTTTGATAGGTACATTTGCTTGTATTACACATACTCGCTTCATGCAAAAGAGTGCAAGTCGCATATCCGGGCATATTCAATTGATACACTGACACTGGGAAGGGTTTCCTGCTCTTTTCGAGCCAAGTGGGGTGAACGTTCTCGAGGCGTGGCCTCGAGAGAGGTCTCTAGCTGAAGCTAGGTACTCAACGTGACCTTAGGCGAGTGGGGTAACTGTTATGAAGTGTTTCGGGCTCTTCCAATGGCTCAAATTTAGGAGCTGATTCGAATTCGTTACCTCCAGGTTCTTAGTCAACAACCCTAATACCCGCCTCACATTATGTACGATCTTCGGACGTTCTTCGCGATCGCAGGAAGGTCGGCTGATTTTAAGATCTTAAGATGGTCTTGCGTATTTTTCGCCCAAAGCCTGTTCCCCTCACATATAAGCGAGCCTCGTGCGATCGACGGTGAATAAATCTATGATAATGAACCTCCCATGACCTCTTGCACGCGGACAAGGGAATACAAAACGTTCCGCAAAAAAGGCATGAGATCAATAAATGTTGTTTATTTTGTTGTCGGAATCTTTTTAACCAATGAATGGAATGCGCGGGCATAATAGAAATGACACAAGAAAGGAAAGTGTGTCACAAAGCCAGCCTACATACTGCCACAGGGGCCACAATGTTAGAATTACCCTCACATTCCCAGAAATTCAATATTTGTAAACAATCGGAAGTCGGGTGAACGTCGCCCGAACGTCGCCCGACTAACGGGCGTTCGCCATCCGATTTGCGTTCGATGATTAATAACTATGTCTGTGCTCGCCTATCGGTCTTCAATCGTTGGATTGACGCAAGACTATTGACCGATACCCTTGCGAGGTACGAACGATTTGCACGCACGATCTGCGACTCGGTAACGAGCTCTGCGATCTCGGAGATCTCCTGCGACTTGTTGCTTATGATAAGAACATGTTTTGCTGCACCGCGACCGTCGTAAGACTCCTGAAAATTGCCGGCGATTCCTAAAAATCGCAAGATGATCGTGAGAACACCGGACGTCTTACTCACGAAAATGTTCCGATCGAATCGCGCCTAATGTGAGGCGGGTATAACCACAACCCGTACAAACACACACACACACACACACACACACACACAGAGAGAGAGAGAGAGAGAGACACACACACACAGACACACACACACACAGACACACACACACAGACACACACACACGGACACACACACACACACGCACAGACACGCAGACACACACACGCACACACGCACACACACACAGACACACACACACAGACAGACACACACAGACACACACACACAGACACACACACGCATACACGCACACACACACATTTATACATACACATAAACACACTGTGAACACGAGACTTTCAAGCCTTCTAGCTATAAAAGGGGTAGCGAATATTCAGCAGTTGGGCCAGTGTATGTTGAATACCACCTATCATCACGTTTTATTTTACACAAAAGATATTCTTCAACATGCAGTACTGAAAGTGTCATGTTTTGCCATATCACGGTGCATTTCTTGACATCATCGTCTATAAGAGTTTATATAACACAAAATGTCCACAGTCTTTGTACATATTTAGAATACAAATAGCGTTGTGCACAACTTTAAGTGCGGCAGTATACATACAATGATCCTTGTTGCAAATGCACAAGCTTCATATAACATTTCATTTAAAACTCAGTTTCCTTCCCAATCGCTGCATTTACAAAAGAACATTTCATAGTGCCAATTAAATACTTTCAGACAGTGTAAATGTCACAGTAATGCAATATAATACATGTACATCAGTGTCTAGTTATTTTCTTCAATGTGGAATAAAAAGGAAATATAGAAGATAGTAAAAACAGAATTTTCACAATGGACATACAGAGAAATATACTTGCGCGTCTAACCTATTAGTCATGCAGTTTTACTAGTTTTACGCTGACACGCTTAAGAATCTGATTTCAATGCCAGAGACATGCACATATTAATGAGAGTGTTCATGGATAAACTATAGTTTACAATGTGTCACTTTTCTTGTTAAGTTGACGGCGTCTCTTTCTTCGTCAACTATGCTTTCAGCTATGAATTTTCATTTACTCTACATTATAAAAAATGCCACGTTGAAACACTACTGCATGATTGATGTAGTGATGGCAGCTTTTAGATTCGACAATGGCGACGGCGATTGTAATATGGTTGTATTGATTCATGACTAAGATTTGCGGGGTTGATCATTAGACCGGGTCAATAAAGATGCTGATATCCTCTGTATTCGGGCGTGTTCCTAAGATGATTGATGGAAATTCGTTCAGACCTGGAATTTGATGATTGGGTCTTCTTCAATGAATTTCTGGGAACTTGTAGAATCATTCTGCACTTTCAGATGCTTCAAAATTTTGGTTAGGTTCGTCCCGATGGTCATCATTTTGTTTCTTACGGGTGATCTCTCTAGCCAATACAACAGCCATCACTGATACTAGTAGTAACATGGAAACAGCAATACTGGAAATTGAGATAGCGTCTTTAGTGCTGGCCATGTTGTTGGACATAGTACCGAAATCATTCTTAGAGAGATACATGCCACTGTGTTCATGTGAGTCAGATAGAAATGACGTTGTGTGTCGTGTAGTGTTATCATCCAGATTTAGGTCTTGTTGGATGGTGTTGGACTGGTTTTGTACGGTTGGCAGAGGTGGTACAGAAATATTGCCATGGTCTGTGGTATTATTCAAGGTAGGAAGTAGTGTTTTAGTTGCTTTTTCCTCTTCATTTGGGCAGGCCTTTAGGTTTGCCTCGTGTAACGGGACATTATGTAGCACTTCAGGATTGCTACATTTTGGCAAACCATTGACAAGAAAGTCATGAAAAAGCAGACCATCTCTGACAACAGATGTACATGTGAGTGGCCAACACTGGTGAAACGCAAGGGCCATTTCTGTCAACCACGCCATACGACAGTCACAGTGAATCGGGTTACCGTAGATATATCTGTATCCTTTTTTCATAGGCCTGTACGTTTTCCCGGTATGATTTAGAGACTGGTTTTCTAAATTCGCCTGAGAAAATGTAGCAAGGCGATTGTAAGCCCCGTTTACCAAATAAAGAGATTTTGCGCCTTTCGTGACCAAGTCGAGCCTAATAGAGGTTAACAGATTATGAGATAAATCAATCCTCTGAAGATGTTTCATTTGCTGCAAAGATTCCCAGGGGAATGTTGTGATGAGGTTATGACTGAGGTTCAGCGTACGGCTGAACGAAACCCCAGATAAGTCATGTACGGTTTGGATAAGGTTGTACTGAAGAAAAACCCGATAAACCAAGTGAATTGGACTAGTTGGTAGGCTTGTTATGTTGGAATGTGGGCAATAAATGTCAGTTTCAAAACCATTTCTAACGTAACATCTGGTCGGAAACGAAGCACCCAATATTATACTTGATATTAATTGCACACGAATGAAGAGCATAAGGCACTTCATAATTATCATTTTATGGACCCGGACCTATTTACATGTTGTGAGATTGACAATTTATAAATACGAACTACTAGTAGTTTTCTCTTAAGGCCTTAAGGTTGATGACATCTGAAATGCTCACTCAAGAAATGATCTTCTAACAAAACGTGTTGATTGCCTTGCAGTTGATGAGAACTTTGACATCAGTGTGAAAGTCAGAACCTGCAGTAACATAATTTAATGAAGAAATAAAAGTTTAAAGCTTTAAAGACCTTGGAGTTAACGTTTTTTGTGTTAAAAATCTTATATTCTATATCATTTCAGTTTCATCCAAAGAACAAAATGATTTAATACACCTTTTCTCGGGCACATTCGTACAATGGATGGTAAGTGCTTATATCTTCATTAATGAAAATGGTTTATATCTTTTACATGTACTAGATGTTCGCCACCTAAACATAACTAATAGTTAACACTGCTGCTGAGGATGCGTTCAGACCGTTCTTCCTGTGGTGATATATCTGAAGAAAGTAAAAAGAGAGAGAGAGGGAGAGAGAGAGAAACAGAGGGAGAAGAAGAGCAAAGGCGTCATTCTTCCAATTATTGTATACGTGCCACAGCTGATTGATATTTTGCTCCCATAAGAAACTTCGTACACAAAAAAGGAATAGAAAAGAAAGGCACTAAAAGATTAAGACTATAAGGAGTGACACGTGTCATTATCTTTAAAATTGCAATTACAGTGCGAACGTGGAAATAAAGATGTCCATTGAGAACCAGAAAGACAAGAAGGTTATGATGCTCTTAAAAATCGTGGCATCATATAACATTGGTATGATTTTCTTATGCATGATTGCAAATTGTATGTTCCAATATATCAAGCAGAGGGATCTAATATAGTAGTAAGAGTTGCAAAAAAGGAATAGAAAAAAGACGTTAGTCGGACATGAAAAAATAGTTGAATAGATTTTGGAAAATGTCAGACGATCCAAATAGCACAACTCACCTTTTTCGTCAGGCCACGTCGAACGGTAGTGGACACTGCCTGAAACCCTTTTCTGACCCTTTACAAATTTTCCAGTTGCTAGAGTGAATTCTGTCTGGAATATCTTATCCCATAGGTGTCTACCCTTCTTCGACTTTTCAATAACGAAATTTAAAGTTCATACCTAAGGATGTAAGGATAGACCGGCAAGTCAACAGTTTTATCAAGGTCGTTATAGAGGATCGTTCCTGGTTTCGGGTGGTATTTACTGTCGTCCGCCCAGCGATTGATTTGATCCAAGAGAAGCTCGTCTCCAGACCAATTCAATCAACTGTCAGCGAGCATGTGGTCTGATCTGATTGGACAGAGCTTGCAGTGACGTCACCACGTGTCAATTAATTCAACAACGAACCGCAATCATCTCTAGCTCTCAATACCACGGATGGCCTGAATACTTGCCACGGGACTATTCTAGTTTGCCGAAGAATGCTATTCTGTTTCAGATCTGGAGGCAGATTGCTTATGCAAATGTCATAAAGGGCAACTACCTAAGGTGTCCTTTTCTGTTAGAGGGCAACTACCTAAGGTGTCCTTTTCTGTTAGAGGGCAACTACCTAAGGTGTCCTTTTCTGTTAGAGGGCAACTACCTAAGGTGTCCTTTTCTGTTAGAGGGCAACTACCTAAGGTGTCCTTTTCTGTTAGAGGGCAACTACCTAAGGTGTCCTTTTCTGTTAGAGTTCTCGCGAGAGAACACGAGACTAGGTCAGGCTTGCGTGGATCATCTGCCCCCTCCCCCCGCCTCCTTGCGGAGAAGGGGTAAGTAGCACTTGGGCAGCTCCCAACCCTCAGTCCTGTTCAACTTCGCAGCCTCTAGTTTCATAATGAAGGCAACTTTTTTTTGTCATTTTATGTTTTGCATGCACTCTCGTATACGTTTTGGGGTTCTCAGGGGGTGTCATCCTTGTCGTCGCGATCGAATCAACATGCCTTTATTTTCTTTAACAAATGTTACATCCAGTTATTCTGTATATTTGTGATATCTGAGTGTTGTTTATGATTAGTTTGATCAGATCCGTATCAATATCGCCGATACGTCAGATATAACGTTACTCATTCTAAGTACTTGTGGTGTTTCAGATCTGGCCGTTCTGTCAATACTTCGGCCAGTTGATGCTTTTATGGGAGGTTTCCAACATATTCATGAACTTGAGGTAAGTCATTTAAATCAGTTTTCTTCGGCTCTTGTCGTCTCGTGAGACGGTCGGCAGCTTCAGTCATGGTCTCAGTCAGTTACTGGTTACAGTTCTTGCCTGGCAGTGCCTTTGATACTTAAATCAGTAGACAAAAAAAAACCCACCCACACACACACACACATAGTGGTGCGTACCTAAAGCCCGGACTTGGAATTGGACCTAAAAATGTTTAGGTCCAAGTCCAAAAAAAAACCTGAATGTCTGGAGCCATGTCCGGACTTGCAAAAAGCAATCTGTCACTTACATTCCCTTATTTTGTTCTAAACCATCTAAAACCTTCCATAGACAGTGAAGTTTGCACTGGAAAAAGACAAAAAAAAAAACATTTCATGTTTACACTGGCTGTATATTATTTTCATGTATTTTTCACATTGCATTTCAATTCATGCTAACATGCAATCTTATATGCACCATCCCCCCTCCCCCTAAAAAAAATGCACATAATATGCGATGATGGGTTCAGGTCCGGACTTATAAGTCCAGACCTGAACCTGAACTGCTGGACCTGAATCCGGACCTGAACCTAAAATTGAGTTTAGGTACGCACCACTACACACACACACACAAAAGAAATCGCGGTGACGGCAAATCGTTTAAAACAAATAGTATGCCTAAGGAATATATGCTTGAGGTATTTTCATACATACAACAGAGCGCATATCCATTTTCGTGCCCATTTATTCGTAGGAATAATCCTTGTTGACCCAAAGTAAATCGCCTTTCACATTTTCAATTATAAACTGCAAGAAAAGAAATACACGTACAAATTGAATCGTAAGATTCTCCTACTATGCATATTATCGTTTCTGCAATCAATCACCTATCAAGTTATTCCTTCTTTCAATGATTTTTTTTTCCTTTCGCCAAATTGTCCGTTCATCCCTACTTACAGGAACACGTTGAAGTACCTTGGATACAGCCGATCTTCTACAGTGTTTGTTGTCAACGAAGTGACATTTGTGTTGACGTTTTACCTGTCGCGTATCGCCCCTATGCCGATGTTCTGGTACCAAGTGTTCTACATGGCCGCCCCGAATCCCGACTTTTGGCTGCCGGAGTTCGTGGTTGGCCGCCTGTTATACTGTGGTGTTCTTATGTTACAAGGCATGTCCGTTATGTGGTTTCTTCAAATTTTGCAAAGTGTTAAAAGTCACTTTAAGGCCACACCAATTTAATTTCTTGGTTCACGGATTTTTTCATAAAAAATATGGAGCGAAAGGGCGAAATAAAAATGAAAATAAAAATTGTAAAATGGTTGGGGTAAAGGTAACGACTAATCCAAAACATAAAGAAAAAAAGTTTTCAGCTTGAAAAAAGTACAAAAACACTATTATTGTACAGTAACAGCACCTGTACCCACACTTTAAGGAGCTTATGATATAAAGGCCAATTTGCTACCCCAGAAAGTTGGTGAATGGTTTCATTAATGGTGAAAATTTGCTGAGTGGTAATTTTTATTTTTATTTTTTTCCCCAAAAAATAGGAGCGAGCGAATCCGTGAACCAAGAAATCAAATTGGTGTGGCCTAAACGCTAGGAAAAAAAACTGAAGGGAGTACCCTACAAGATTGATAAATAGATAAATAATCTAGAAATACGTAGAAATATTGCGATCTTTCTGGAGATGAGGTAGGATGTCATTATGCTACAACTTCAAAATTGAAAAGGGTGGAACAAATGTATATCTACATTTCATTTCAAAAAGGTGCAACAAAATAACGAAAGGTTTGTTTTGTTATGTTTATCAGTATAAGATTTCTGTCAGTAAGAGAGAATTAAGATTTCATTTAAAAGCACTTATTCATTCAACTTTTAAGTTATGAGCAAGAGTTAGTTCGCTGTTGTGTTGTGTTGCAAAGTACTCTTAGTCTCAGAAGCCCGACACATGGCAGTGGGGACACCTATTGTATGGTATCATAATTGCAGCTACTCCGCGCACTTTTCTCTACAGTAATACTTTAGGCCGCTAGGCGGGGCTTTTGAGCGTTGTGATAGAAGATGCAGTTTTCCTCACATTTGCCACGGAGACAAGATAATCATAATCAAAAACAAAGCAAGGGGAAGAACTTGAAAGCTAAAAAAATTCTACTTGAAGTTGAAGCAAGACAGAAAGCTGTCCATATTGCTATGGAATTAGGTGCCCTTCCCTTTTATAAAGTATACCGTACCAAGCAAAAATAATTGGAAATCACCATTACTTTTCAGTCCCCTTTCCCTTATGATTTCTGTTGATAAGTGCATGTTGCAATGAGCATTAAAAAAACTGAATGTGTTCCTACACTCAAGTACTGGGTAAAAGACACAAAAATGCAACTTTTCTTCCATATTTAATGACTTGTACTCTCTCGCATTCATACCTACATACATGAAACCATGTAGACAGCAATATCAAAGAAAATCAACCTTTTTGCAATACATACAAATCCACATGATTTGCAATTAGATATAATGTGAATGCTTTTTATCTTGCCATGCCTAGTAACTTATCAATTTTTATTAGTATTGGTTTTAATATTAGCACATGGCAACATTCAGATAGACACATATCTGCAGATAGGCTAAAGGTACATGTGGATGGCCCCAATGCTTTAAAAGTATAATGATATGGTCAGAACTCTTACACATTAAACATATATTATGTACATTGGAAATAACTTATGGAATAATGTGAACCTTCAAATATTTGCTGTGGAATTATCATAATGGATCTTGCAGTGACCTCTTCACCCTAATCATGTATTTCAATTTTCCATACTTTAGGCCATGTTGATTTGATTATATGGATGACGTCGACATCCTATGGGAACCAAAAAACTGATGCTTGCATGCGAATAAAAAAAGTTTGACAAAAAGAAAGTTGACCAAATGACTGAACAGAATATGACAATAGATTCTTCATTTTTGTTCTTTCACATCTTCTTTGACCTTGGAATATTTTATGGCATCAGTATAAGTTTTCCGATATTCGTTTTTGCAATGCAAAGCATATATTTGCTTACTTTGAAGCTGCTTTGTTGAAAACTTTTTTATTCATTTTTGGAAACGACCAAAAATTGATACGTTCTCAGATGTCCTTCAAACAATCAAATCAACATGGCCTTATATTCCAACTTTGAACATAGCAAAAAAAACAACTTCTGCAAAATTAAGTCCCAGAGCATGTACGTGTATATACAGATTAACACTGACCATGTAACACAAATATTTCCCTTCCAATTCCAGCTTGGTTTAAACAGCATCAAGTCAGTATACATCTAGCAAAACCTGAATCCTTTAGCAAAGTTTCTCACATGCAAATCTCCTTCCTCATTGGCTTTTTGTTTATCATATCTTTTCACAGCACTTCTCAAATCTTGAAGTATTCCAATACATGCCATGATTAGAAATAGTATCTATCAACTTCTTCCAACTTTTGTATACATTTCTATAACATATTTTTCATTTCCACCTTGTTGGTACATAGATGTTGTGATTATATATTGTGTATGAACAGAATTCAGTTAGCATCTGAATTCATGGAATATAGTTGAGGACAATAAGCTAGACCAAAGTTTCAACTGCACATGCTCAGTGTGGTGAATTGTGGGTAATATGTCAACGGTGAAGGCCCCTGAGAAATAAACACAACACATCCAGGCATGGCATCAAGCATGGTCTAAACAAGAAATGTTTACATGTTAGGGGCCTTTACCTTTGACATAATACATGCATAGGGCATTTTAAATCTTTTGTGGGCATTTTATATCTAACTTTAATATTTCGTGTCACAAGAAACTTTTATGCAACTTGGTTTTAGATTACATCACTTAACAAACAATTCGGCTGACAAGAATTAGTTTTCAGAAAAGTATTTGAAACTTGAAAAACAATACATTTTTGGCTCTTTTCTATACAATAGAGTGATGTGCAATTGTATAAAGTTCAAATTATCATGTATTGTTTGCTCTGACCATAATCAAGGACTTCCAATTATTGAATTTGATAATATACATTGTGTAAGGATTGTTATTCAAATGTTATGCACTGATTTTCAATCTCAACTTTTTTTGTTGGTTGGTTTGCTGCATCAAAAATGCCACAATAGATTGTACCCACCATTTTGCGAGATACGTTTATATAAGAGTTTCAGAAATAAATTCATCTGTAATCTTAGAATAGTATGTCATCCATGATCAATGTAATGTCCTAATTTCCTCTTCATTAACTTTTACGTATCAACTTCTTAGGCCACAAAAATTAGATTTTGATGGTTCTCGGACAAATGCTGTACTACTGTAAATACAGAAATGTTCGCGGTGGATTAATGTTTGCGTTTTTTGCGGTGACCACTTCACCGCGAACTTAAAACCACCGCGAACAGTTTTCTATTATAGCATTAGACCGCAGGCTATGGTGTTACCGCGAAATTAAATCCCCGCAAACTTAAATGCATTTACAGTATACTCAAAGACTAACTACAGCAAGGGAAAGACAAGTCTGGAGACAGCTCTCTATATTCATGTCTACCTTGCCCTCCCGCCTCCCCCCTTGACTGGGATGTCAAGCGTATACAATCCAAGATCAACATTAAAACTCTAAAGCATGTACCTTTATACACACAGTCTCAGGGAGTGAATGTAGTCAGATCAGGGTTGTAGCCAGCCTGAAATCATTTTCAGTCCCCTTGATTTTGAATGGGAATTCTATCGAGCACCGAAGGCATGGCGTGACGTTGCACGTCACTTCTAGGGGGTCTGGGTCCCAGAAAGTTTTTACATCAAGACCCTCTGAAACACTATTTCCTGCATTTTGAGGTGCAAATTTTGCTTGTAGACTAAGCTGTTCAATGGCATCTTATATCTTTACATACCAATTTTTGTCTGTTGCATGGGACGGAATGGGGAAAACTTTTTTCAGTCCCCATGCAAAATTCCTTCAAAGGACTGAAGGACAGGTAATGGCTACAACCCTGAGTCATATGCAAGTCTTCCTCCAAGCCCTATGTTTTTATCTTGATCTTTTTCCGAGCTTGTGAAGTCCACCTGTACAAGTGACCGAATTTTCCCCATAGACACAAGCATGAACAACCCTGATCTACTCTGACCATTGTTTTTAAGTACCTGTCGTGGTGGTACCTACAGACAAGTTTGACTGAACGCCAACCTGTTCAAGAAGACCACCCAGAAAAATCCAGTTACTGTACACAGGTGGTCACTATAGACAATATCCTTAATGCTTAAGTCAATGGGAAAAATTATCCAAGGGACCACACTATAAGAGGTCCCACTGGCCAGGAGTAGAAGTGGTCACTTACACAGGTTTGACTGTGCTTCAAAATGTCCAAAACCCAAGAAAATAAATTGAAGTGGCCTGAACTGAACTACCGGATACTTTCCCCCATCTAGTCTCTCCTGATGTACATCCAGGCATTGATGAGCCAGAACGCCAGAGTAACGGAGTACAGGATGAGTTCGCGCTGGTTTCGCTGTTCGTTTTCGTCCTCTAGGATCCGTAGTCGCCTCCCGACTCTGGACAGCTGGCGTCGGAGTTCCTCAACTTCATCTTCCGCCATGGGCGTCACGGCGTCCATGTTTGGGAGGGCTGGCGCCGCATCACTGGGAATAGAAATATATATGAGATAAAATTATCAGATGCTTTGAAATCAATCCCAAACTTTTCTGTGTACAGGAGTAGTGTCCATCTCTGCTTCAATAGCCAGTTGCATCACACAGGCCAAGATTTTTTTGCAGCATTGAAATATTGCAACTATTGCAACGTTAGATTTATATTATATATTTTCCCTTTCTTTACCACTCTTTAAGTAGTGAATCATTTCTTAACCTTTCCCTACTACATTGTATAAAAGCCTTTTGAAAAATTTGTATTGGGTTTAGGGCAAGGTAGCAGCAACAGGGTTAAATACAAAACAGATATCTTTTATCGTCTACAGACTTTTGCGTATCCTTTACCTTTTGACAGGGCGCTAAGGTAGCTTGTTGCTTCTAAATCTGTATGGCCTTAAGTAGTAGATTTTAACTTAGATTTTGAGCCTCAGAAAGACAGAACTTGATTTTGTTCTCAATTTACTTGGAAGAAATAAATGGACCGAGGCAGCTCCATTGACTCACTGTACCTTTTTTCAGAAATTAGTGAATGGTAGATGGTGCAACATGAAATTCAGTTGTGCAACCTAGTACTGGCCCCAGGTTGCACACTGCACACTGTGCAACCTGGCTCAGAAAAGTATTTTGTACACTGTTACAGTACCTTTCTGGAATCGCGATCCCGTTGGGCATACCACGGTTGGCGAGGGGTTCCTTCCTCCCGCTGGCCGTGCGTGGGCGGGACCGCGGGCGTTCCTCGATCTCCAGACTCTCCAGGTGCTCCTCTAGTGTGAGGGTGCGAGGGGGGGTCTGCAGGCTGACGGGAGGGGGTTGTGAGGGGAGCATGGTGTCTAGGTCCAGGGTCCGGGGGGACTGGTGTTGTCCTTTGTACTGTCCTTCTCCTGTAAAGAAATCAGTAGCATAACTTGTACAGAGGAATACAAATACTGCACATGCAAAAACCTTTCGTATGGTTTTATGTCTGCGGTTTGTGCGGTAGCTGCTTCACCGTGAACTCAAAACCACTGCGAACATCTTCCTTCTTTCTTCTGCTTGTGCCAACTACTAGTACAGCACCCCTTCTTGCTACATGTACGTACTACAATACACTATGTCAGACTCACTATAATGAAATGTTTGAGGTACTTGCCACATTAAAGGTACACAAATATTTAAAAAATACATTTCTTAGCATTGAATTTCGTTCATTTCTTTGTGCGATGTATCATATAACACCGTATGGTGGAAAAGTAATACTGTACTATGTATTCAGAGGGTAGATACGGTTAGATCAGTGACTGACAGTTGACCAAAGTTATACTAACTTTACATACTGGGAATGCATTTTAAGTTCGCAGCGATTTAATTTTGCAGTAGCAGGAAAAGGGACTTTTTGCTATGGTTTGCGATAGCATCATACACTGTAGTCTCTTTCTGCCAAGGAAAAATGTTTGCGGTGGTTTTAAGTTCGCAGTGAAGCGGCCACCACGAAAACTGCCGACATTAAACCACCGCAAAAGTTTCTGTTTTACAGTAGTTAAGTATCTAAATGTATTGGTGCACTAAACAGCAAAATATTAGGTGCACCAACCCAAATTTTAGGAGCACAAATGCGCATATGCACCCAGTATTTCAGCAACGATTTATATCGTACCTGCGACCATGATGCGGTCTGGCACGTCCATGCTGTGATGAAGCATTCGCGAATCGTCCCTGCTCGGGACAGCGTAACCCTCATCTCCCTCCGCAACCTGGATCTTGTCTGGGACCCTCATCTACACACAGGAAAACAAATACATTGCATTTAGATACTCATGATGTAATCAATAGATTAAGAAAGACAAAGCAGCTATCCCCTATTGAGGTGAAGCATGACACCTTTTCTACATACATGTAGTGGGAATAGTGTAATAATGATATGGCTGATTATTAAGCTTAAAGCACAGAAGGCCATCTCTCCTTTTATCCACAAGTGTGTCTGCATGCCCATTTTCTGTAACAAGGGATACTGCATTAGAAGCTTGCTATTTAATCTCACATAGCTTCTTATGGCAAGAAACAGCACGTTTCTGTAGCAGGGTACATTTTATATGTACTAAAATTGCAGGGAGTAGTTGCTTAAGTTAAGGTGCCTCCTTGAACACAGGATGCCCATTTCTTTATTATCCCCCTTTAATACTGTGCAGCCAAAACCATGATGCCGTCCTCACTTTTTAAACCAGAGTCTCCCAGTTACAAAATATATACTGTACTACAGTACTTACGAGTAGGTAATTGTAACCTGGTGAGGAATTCATACCTTTGTTGATATATCAGCTGTGTATTCTGCATTGTAGGAGTATCTCAGTGTGTCCAGGTCCTGCTCTGGAGGGTTGAATGCTTTGGTGGGACTGGCCATGGTACAACAACTTCAGCTTCCTACTAAACTTAACAGTCACTGGAACAAAGGAAAGAAAGGCAAAATCTCCTCTTTAATAATATTTGAATACGGGAAATTCTTTCTAATAACTCTTTCTTCCTTTATAATCAGAGACAACTGTCATTATGTTGATCATATGGCTTCTCTAGATGCTGCAGTTTGTAAATGCCTTTAAGTTTGCAGATATTCAATTTTACAGAAGGGAAAAACGGAAAATTTCTTACACTACTTTATCCACTTTTATGTCTAATCGATTTAAACGTTATAAAACTTATAACGTTAGTACTGCAAAGTTCAACTTCAAGGTTATGAAAGCAAGATATTGACTTAGTTTGACATGGGTTATCTCTTTGATAGAGAAGCCGTGCGTATGATAGAAGAACATCCAAAAACAACCGCACATTTTTCAGCCTGAATTAAAAAAAATAATTTACAGAAGTAATATGACAAGCGCTAGCCAAATTATGTTCATGAAAACCCGTAATTTACTACGGACAAATTGTTACGAATTTACTGGCGTATTTTGTTAATATGCTTAAGGTTCTACTTACAAATTCTGCTCTCAGTCTTCAAAATATGTTCTGGTTGACACGACAACTTGGTGACAAACTGTTATGTGAGCTTTCTTGCCGAGAATATTTCGAAAAGACAGAAAGGTTGCCTTGTCACTTCGTCTCTTCTTGACAAATTTCATCCGCCATTTTGCGAAGGAAATCTCGTAAGTCCACGCGAGACGTAGTGACAAGCGGCTCCTGGCGATTTGATGTAGCACTGCAAACTAGATGTAATGGTTAGTTGTACGGTTACACCATGGTATCAATCATTTGCTCACCATGGTTACACGAAAGACTAAAAGTAACGATAACTAGCATAGGAAGGCAAAATTTGCACGAAAATGAAGAATGTTTTCCCCGTTGCCTTTTTTTCAAGCTACATGCACATACTACTATAGAATATTAGGCTCGCCCTCTTGTGTTCGAGTAAAAAAAACTTTAGTATACCTGGTTTTTGAATCAGTCATTAACGTTAACATATGCCTCGCCCTATGATGGTATTGTGTCCGAGTAGAAAAACAAGAAAGAAATAAACGGTTGCAATTTACAATATGGAGTTACATGTAATATTTTGTTTGTTTGAACCTTTGTTTATTCATGAAACTCAAATCCGCCTACATGCCGCTTTTCATTGAGGTCATGAGCTCTAAGTTCTGATTGGATCCTGATAAGAGAAGAAATAAAAAGACCACGCCAGCAAAAGGGAAAGACATAAATTTGTAGTATTAACGTTGTCTGAGAATAGTAGATCGTCCCAGCCAAATGTAAGATATGTAAACACCCAAAGGCATGCTAACCATTCAAGTTCAACGTTTATTAAACTATGGCAGCAGCGCATAGCTGTACGTGTTTTGTTCCTCCAAATACTTCAAAGATTGTTTCGTTCCTCCAAAGATAAGACTAAGATAGTTTCTTTCACTACACCGTTTTTGCTTAAAACATTTCTAGACTGAGTAATTTTTCAGGCTTCCATGATCAAACGCGTCGCGTACATCTACCTGTACCTGTATCTGTATCTGTGTCTATATAGCCGGTATAACCGCCCTTCGGCGCGGCGTACTCTTGATCATTGAACGTTGCATCATGCACCCAAAGCACTGTCTATTGGGGTGGACAAATCCAGCGTGCGTGGCAATGTTGTTTGTTTCGAGATAAAAGACACATATACGGATCCCATTGTTGATGAATACCAGCGTTGTTGTATATCAATACACCTGGAGAGTATGCCCCTGCCCAAATGTATATTTGCGTAAAGCTCATCTGTCATCTGTCATATGAATTTAACAATCATATGTATGATAATATTATCGGGTGTATTTGCGACCAGTAGGTACCCAATATTTGGGTAAGGAGGCCGATTTACGTGGTCGAGGCGCCTCAGTTTGAGCACGGGACGCCCATTTTACGTCCCTCCCGAAAGACGATTTCGTGGAATTATTTTGTCCGCCTACAGGATCCAGTCGTTTCTGGGTCACGGTCTCCCATCCAAGAGCTGTCCGGACCGCACGTTGCTTAACTTCGAGATCGAGGGATCGGGTGTATCCAACTGTGTGTTTTTTAACCTCCTTGATCCAACGCGCCCCACGACCGAAGCCTCTCGTTTTTCTACATTCTCCCAGTTGCAACCTGTCCTAAACTAAGCCTTGGTTTGTTCAATGCAGTGATCGTATGTTGTCAATGGGTGGTACTCAACTGGCGTGTGATTGATAACCAGACACTGAAGAAGAACAAAGCGGTGCGTGTTACTGTAGATTTCTCACTAGTGCCACGCGGTACGCCATTCTTTTTTCGGTGGTTCACTCGAAGTGAAGTGAAGTTTGTTGCTGCACCTGGTTTCCCCAGGAAGTTGATGTGTCGCGAGCGGCATATTGTCCTGTATCCAAAGAAGAAGAAGACGGTCCATTGTGGTGATTTTTGATCCTCCGCGAATCTTCGACTGCAGTGGTGGATTCGGGAATCTCTTTTAAGGTAGGTTTACATGTGCGTAAAATTATATATTCAATACAGGTCCGTATGGAAGTTTTAGCCTCTAATATGCTCCACAAGTCGCTGTAAAAAAATTCGAAATTGGACAAATATAGCCAGATAACATGCCAGAGGAGTTAGCTGAGTCGCAAACCATACTCCTCAACCAGAGACTCCTTTGGCATGTTATAACTATGTGTCTATAATTCTCCAATTTCAGCTACTTTTCCAGCGACCTAGTAACTGTGAAGCCAGCTAGTAGAAGCTACGAATTCCATACGGACCTCATACTGAATATATACGCATGTGTAAAGCCGGCTTTACGCTTTGCTACTGGATCCCTATATGAATTAATCCCCATTGACTTACTTCCAATATGCATTAAACCCTCTATGTCTAACGTACCTCCATACTGTCATTTCATTTGACCAAATAATCTCCAAAGAAATCATTTTGGATTCGAGTACGCGTCAGGGCAAATATCTGTATGAAGTTTCATGGACAGTCAATACCTATTAATATTTGAAGAACCTTTTCAATAATTAAGATCCTAACCTTTTAAATAATTGATATCTGAAGAATGGAGGTATTACAGACTTTGTAATGTAATAATGACTTTTATTATGTATTGACAAAATCTGATGTAAAGAATAATGATTGATTCACTGTATCGTGTATGGGGACATTTCTGCCTAGGGCAACAATGTAGTACCCCCCCCCCCCTCCGCCAACCTAGGGTGAATATGGAAACATCTTTGCAATTGTCACTGTTTTCCATTGTCGACTATTTCCACATTGTGCCAAGTAAAATCTGAAGCATAAGCCTTTTACTGAGCAGTTCACACCCCTCTTTGAATAGAAATGGTAAGTCCCCAATGGTATTTCAAATGAGATAAATAAGAGAAATATTGTTGTTTAACTTTTATTTGCAAAATCCTGCCCAAAGGCTTATTGCATGTACAGTCTCAAAGACTAAGAGTAGCAAATAGTGTGACACATAACACTAGGGTTTAATCAGCTATATGATACAATATATATATATATATATATATATATATATATATATATATATATTGTCGGGTTTCACTTCTTCTTTGCAGGCAGTGGTTAATGAACTGTCCCACGTTTTGTACAATGATTGGATTTTTTTTTGTTGCTTTTAGTAGAAATATGTAGATGGTATAAGCTCGGTGAAATTGTGGCAACTGTTTGAAATAATCTGCAGCTGTTTCTTTCAGCTTCCGTGATAAATAGATGTTCCGTGATAGTGTGTATACTGACAAATAGAATGTACTTCATTTTCCACTGCATTTATTGAGCAATATGTAAGCAATATGTACATAATCTCTCGTGGCCAGGGAGATGTTTATAGCGGCCCCTTTCCATCTCTAATGGATGTGCGCTGATTATTATCCGACATATGGCGGATCTTTCAATAAACTCCTGACGAGGACAAAATCAAGCCTAGATAAGTGTATGAGTTTGTGATTGGGATATTTACTACGCCAAGGGAAAATTTGATGTTCTTCGCTGTTCTTTCGGCCTGATGAGATGTTGAAAACCATAACTTTAGTTTTGTTTGGATTCACTTGGACCTTCCGTTTCGTACAGAAGGCATTGAGCTTGTCGATCAAGCGCATATTAAAAAGGGTCGGTGCATTCTTGCCGGACATCTTTATCTACCATGAATAAAGGTGTACACATATAAGTCCAGCTGTCGTTTTGACACAGGTTTGTCGGTTGGAGTACGTCGATTCGATTAAATTGCAGAAATTACCGCCTTCCCCCGATACGAGTAGTTTGTACCGCAGTCGCTCATGCAAAATACAATCGAAAGCTTTCCGGAAGTCTACGAAGCATGCAAAAAGACGTTTATTGACGTTAGTGTATTTAGATATCAATGTTTTTATATGAGTCTGGAAGGAGTTAGCATGAAAGTTCATCTGTGTTGGTAGAATACATTATAGAGAATTTCTAAACTTCTTTTCCTACACGGAGATAATGTAGGGACTTACCCCTAAATTTTTGGTCGATCTCCGTCGACCTTGTTCACAGAATGACCCTCCTGCAAAAGTGGTGTCTTCCTGACGTCACTGCTGGAGTGAGAAAGGGTCATTCTGTGAAATTGTTTGTTTCCGAAATGTTGGGTTTGCATTCTCTTCCACACAACCTGGATAACAACTTCATAGACTGTGACGCCAAGTTCTCCATGGGATGACGTGCATATGGAGGTACTTATGATAATAAGCATACGAATCATGACCCTTTTATTGCAACTTTTTCCTAACATGTATACAGCTTTTCACAGTTTGGCTAGAGTACTTATATTAACAGTACGGGGACACAAAGTACACACCGGTAACTTTCGGAGTGTGTCGTTCGGTGCCAGGTTTTTCGAACGTTCGTGAAAAAGATCAGCTGTTTCATAATCCAGTCAAACCGCAGAGATCTATGCACAAATAAACTGGCCAAAAAGTCGCCGATGTTTCGAAAGCCATAACGTTCGTTGTTATATTGCAATACAAGAAATGTTATCTACATGGTACCGGTTGTACTGGGCGAAACCTGAAGATGTGAAAAAGTATAAACATTAAGTAGGTCTGAGGTCTGTTTTCTGCACAACAGGTAGTTGTTTACACCGTACCCATGCAACGGGGTCAAATCGGTTCACGACAAAAGTCGAACCTAAAAGAATGGGTTTTAGAGTGACTTAATTGCGGTTCGACTGGTTCTTAGTTCTCTTGTCATTATGATCATTAAGAAGCAGTCGCACCGCAGGTCACCCCTTAAGGCGATAGAAGTACTCTCTTAGATACGGCTTCTGTCGCTAATCCAGTAACCAAAAACAGGTCATACTCAATTCGTCACCTTCGTTACAAACGTAGGAAGCTTGGAGAGAAAAAGACCCAGAAAAGGTGAGGAACGTTTTTTTTAAGGGCCGTTTGTGATAGAATCTAGATACTAGTACTTTCTAAGAAGGGGTAATTAACCCCAGCCAGCGAGATATTGTGTAAAAGGGGCTGGAGAGGTGGGTGTTTACAAAAAAAAGATGTAAAGACCTATAACATTATACAACAGAAATTTGAAAAAGGCAGGGACAGGGAGTGTGACCATGATCACGACTCAGCAGTCATCGACTCTAAAGAACTACTACTTGTAGGTTTTCACGTACACATCGTTTAACCCATTAACAGTATATACAGATTACAATAGCGGAGTGGCGCAAACGCATTTCCATACTTCATCATACCCTACCAGCACATCAAATATAAAACCAATGCTCTTTTTATTATCTGCAATACTCATGCAGGTAATAAACATGCGTTTGTATGTATGTATGTATGTATGTATGTATGTATGTATGTATGTGTGTGTGTGTATGTGTGTGTGTGTATGTGTATATGTGTGTATGTTTGTGTGTGTGTGTGTGTGTGTATATATATATGTGTGTATGTTTGTGTGTGTGTTTGTGTATGCGTGTGTGCGTGTGTGTATATGTGTGTATGTTTGTGTGTGTGTGTGTGCGTGTGTGTATATGTGTGTATGTTTGTGTGTGTGTGTGTGTGTATGCGTGTGTGTATACGTTTCGTGCAAGAGAACAATTTCACCTGTTGGCTAATAAGTACTCTCCAAGCAGAGGTTAGGCTCCGGCTGTTTTTTTAACGATTTTTTAAGTCGTTTTTATCAGGCTTTCTATTTTTTTTTAACATCTTTCCGTGTCAAAACTGGCGTACTTCAAGAAAAATGACAAAATAGAGAGCCCGATAAAAACGACTAAAAAAACGTTAGAAAAACAGCCGGAGCCTAACCTCTGCTTGGAGAGTAGCTAATAAGCACTGTCAGGTATTTCACCGTAGGCTATCATCGCAGGCGTAATGACTGCACAAGTTGGGTTACACCCTGTATATTTATATACTCTGTCTACAGCACAGATATATGTCACGGTGGTCCGGTTGATAGGCTAAAATCCCCATTGCTATGTGAATAGGCCGCACCCACTATTGTCACGGCGGGATGCCACCTCTGACTTGCCGGCAGAACAAGGATCGTCTCAAATATTTTTTCAAGATAACATGCGATCTGACAATCGTATTGAAAAAACAAAGTATAAATGTACGATAACTTAACAGTTACTCCTCCAGACAAGTCTCAAGCAGGCAACAAAAGTGTTACAATTTACTGCTGCCAATCAAGCAAGGTAAGCTGGACGTTCTGTTAGTCTCTCCCAGACTAAGTACGCTGGTTATAAGGAGAATAGTTTGCAATCGCTAGGAGAGTTTGGCCATTGAGGGAGAATCACCCTTCCCGTGGCCTGACTCTCCCGGCTAAATATTCCCCTTTTAAATTTTGCCGAATTCTACGACCCATACCCCCTTAGGAAGGCCCGGTTAAGGCCGCCTAAAGCTAAGGGCCCGACCCGCCGTACGTGCAAATATGCGCTGTGTACGCGTACGTGCCAAAACGTGGGCAATCTTTTGGAATCCGTAAGTGATAAGTACCGCCTCCGTACGAACTCGTAGGGAATCCGACGGATTTTGGAGCACGCAGACACGCCATACAACTTTACGTGCAGACAAAACTTTCTCTGCCATCGGGCTGCGGTTTCGCCCCCCGTACGTGCCAGTACGGGCAACACGTCTGCCCTGTACAGCCTGAACGTTTTCAGAAATACGTGGCGGACGTGGTCTCCCCCAAAAACGTACAGACAAATTGCACGTACGGCGGGTTGTGCCCTGAGCGCAACGGTCTGTTCTTTTCTCGGTACGTCTGGCACGTCTCCACTCAGTGCG
>NC_049995.1:7051952-7052956 GCF_000003815.2 Branchiostoma floridae
AGAAGTCAAATTTGACCATCGGGTTTGTTTAGTGGGGGTGTTGAAAGTCATGTTCAATCTTTTTCTATTTAAAAATCATTTATATCTTTTTAATTGTGTTGTAGTTTAACATAAATTGTTCGAAATAAAGTACAGTACGCTGTTTAATAGATATAATCGATAAATACGTAACACTAGTATAGATCGTTTTCATGTGACGTCACAGTCGCGTTCGAACGTTCGAACGGCCATGTTGGATGATAAGCTGCTCGATCTCCACACGGCTGTGTGTTGCACGTGGTGGTACATGGAAAGAAGTTTTTTTTGCTATTATTTACATACGGGCTGGTTGTTCGATGTGCTAACTGCGAGTTCCATGAACACAGGATACAGCGTACTCGCCGTTTCTATCTAACAACACAGTTATCCCTTTTTAACTCGATTGAATCACTATTCTAGCGGCCTGCCAACATGGGTCCCCGTGCGAAGTTTGCTCATCTGTGATCAATTGTTACAAATTTAGTCGTTTTTTTTTTGTACGTAAAGACGTGGTCTTTTAGAAAATAGCACTCTCCTTTGGAGGAAAATAGTTTAAGAGTCATTTCATGGCATACGGCCCATCTACATTTCGTTATTCTACTTATTTGCACAATGAGCATATACGTTTCCCACGTCAGAGGTTGAACTTTTACCTCAAGTCAAGTCAAGTTTAGTGACAGGTTAACCGGTGAGACAACATCTTCAGACAGGGTGTGACACGGGCAGGTCAGCACTGCAAGCTTAAAGATCTCTAACTTTGTCACCAACTTTGTCTCACAGGTGGGAATATATTTACTGTGTAGGTTCTAGTTGAAGAAATGAAGGTTGTCTTCTGTCGCAGTGAGCAGGGTTTGAAAAGCTTCATAGCATGCAAGTTATCACGCACACATATGCGTACCTATTATTGTAGAAAATATGTAACGACTAAACCTTAGCCTCAGGGAATCTTCTGGTTTTCATAATGGCGATACGATCGAATGTTTATC
>NC_049995.1:7053891-7112554 GCF_000003815.2 Branchiostoma floridae
TGATAAGCTGCTCGATCTCCACACGGCTGTGTGTTGCACGTGGTGGTACATGGAAAGAAGTTTTTTTTGCTATTATTTACATACGGGCTGGTTGTTCGATGTGCTAACTGCGAGTTCCATGAACACAGGATACAGCGTACTCGCCGTTTCTATCTAACAACACAGTTATCCCTTTTTAACTCGATTGAATCACTATTCTAGCGGCCTGCCAACATGGGTCCCCGTGCGAAGTTTGCTCATCTGTGATCAATTGTTACAAATTTAGTCGTTTTTTTTTTGTACGTAAAGACGTGGTCTTTTAGAAAATAGCACTCTCCTTTGGAGGAAAATAGTTTAAGAGTCATTTCATGGCATACGGCCCATCTACATTTCGTTATTCTACTTATTTGCACAATGAGCATATACGTTTCCCACGTCAGAGGTTGAACTTTTACCTCAAGTCAAGTCAAGTTTAGTGACAGGTTAACCGGTGAGACAACATCTTCAGACAGGGTGTGACACGGGCAGGTCAGCACTGCAAGCTTAAAGATCTCTAACTTTGTCACCAACTTTGTCTCACAGGTGGGAATATATTTACTGTGTAGGTTCTAGTTGAAGAAATGAAGGTTGTCTTCTGTCGCAGTGAGCAGGGTTTGAAAAGCTTCATAGCATGCAAGTTATCACGCACACATATGCGTACCTATTATTGTAGAAAATATGTAACGACCAAACCTTAGCCTCAGGGAATTCTTCTGGTTTTCATAATGGCGATACGATCGAATGTTTATCCTGTTCTCAGTTTAGCGTATTGGGGGAGAATACAATAACGTTACGGTGTCGAGGTGATGTACAAGTTGGTGGGGTTAAGACGTTGTAGTCCAACTTTGTCGCAGTATGGTTGAAAATACGTAGTTTGGGTTGTTACATTTTGCACTAGACGTGTTTACAAAATCTCTCACTGGCTGGGTTTAATGAGGGGGCGGAAACTGTCGGTCTAGGAGAGCGTTTTTAGTCAGGCTATGGTTACTTACGAAGTAGTTGAGTCAGACAGTACCTCAGGCCGAAAGACAAGTCGTATTGAAGCTCATTGCATTGGGTGAACTACGCGAGTTCTCCAAATTACGTCGCGCCTTGTCAAACAACGTCGTCAGGCTGAAGCACGCCGTAGCTCAGTTTTGACCGGGGTAGAAAACCATTCACACGGAGTCAGAGTTGGAGAAGCACCAAATCTTGCCCCTTGTGAGGCAAGTGGATAGTGAGGGCAGCTGGATACTGGGGTAGACTGTGTAACGCAAACTCCGCTGTATAGGGCTGTAGCTAGTCTAGTCCTCCGTGCGCAGCCTATATGATAGGAGTGTACATAACGTTATATAGTCGCCCAGGGTAGCGGTAATAGATGTCCGGGTATTCAACCATCGGCAAGAGCGTTAGATCGTCAAATACCTTTTCTCTGAAAGCATATGGATCAAGACCTATTATTGCAACT
The DNA here is from genome assembly GCF_000003815.2 of Branchiostoma floridae. NCBI lineage: Eukaryota > Metazoa > Chordata > Leptocardii > Amphioxiformes > Branchiostomatidae > Branchiostoma > Branchiostoma floridae. Next base: position 7,055,357 of record NC_049995.1, read on the forward strand.
TTGCCCTGATAACTAGCCTTGGCTACATCACTATATCATTCACAGTACGGAGACAAAACAGCACACTTGAACCCGCCGCAAGTAACTTTGGTAGCGCCGTTCTCATCTATATATCCATGTTATCATCCAACATGGCGCCCACGCGTGGAGAAGCGGTTTTCGAATGTTCTGTGAAAACGATCTATTAGCGTCCTGTCCCCTCTATAATGGTGCGGTCCAAAAAGTGGTCTGTTATTCTAATAACCGACCACTTTTCAGGTTACTGCCTGATAACGTACAACCCATAGGAAATGGGGGCCTCTGATTGGTCAACTCCATCTGGCTATATGATAATATAATATGGCGTTCTGACACAACAACTTCAATGGATTGGAAGATTCCATCTCGAAATGGAATCTTCCAATCCATTGAACCTGTTATAATATATATAATATGGCGTTCTGACACAACAACTTCAATGGATTGGAAGATTCCATCTCGAAATGGAATCTTCCAATCCATTGAACCTGTTATAATATATATAATATGGCGTTCTGACACAACAACTTCCATCTCGAGATGGAATATTCCAATCCATTGAAGTTGTTGTGTCAGAACGCCATATTATATAACATCATGTAGGACCTCGATGCTATGTCGCCAATGCAAACAGTTCATCTTCGTTCCAAACTTAGAAAGCTCTGAGAGAAATGTCAGAGGTGAGTAGCGTTGTTTTTGAACAGCGTTTTGTGATCTAGAATCTAAATACCTGCATACCATCTTCAGTCGAGGGAGGAGTAGACTCCTGTAGTGGACTGATCTTGTCACTTCAGGTCGTCAGCTAGGCATGCTCATGCATCAAATGGCTCCAGTATTTGTCTAGTTGGTTTTTAAATTGGTTTACTGTGCTACTATTTACCAGGCTTTCTCTGGCAGTGAGTTTCAGTTTTTTTACTACTCTTGAGTTTTTTTACTGCTCTTACTTTCTAAGAAGGGGTAATTGATTATGACCTGGATTACAGGCCAGCTTTTCGGCACCAGGACCAATATACTCCCAAGGAAACTTTACCAGTAACGTTAACCGTCTACGGGATGGGCGACATTCAGGCCTGTGTTCACTCTACTACGTGCCTTTGCCTGAGCCCCCGTAGAAGACTCTTTCGTTTATTGAAATCAGTCAGGAAAATCACCGGGGTGGCTAAAGTTGGTCATGCGGGCACGAAAGGCTACAGCCCTGGGAAATACTCATGTTACAAAGAAGGGGATAACGCTACTTTTAGTTGAAGCCACCAAATAGGAAAAAGGGGTCAAAGGGGGTCGAGTGTTTTTCTATTGTCAACATAGACTTTAGTTCTGTTTTTAGACAGAAACACACCAACTGTGTATTGATTTTTCACAATCTGAAGTGGCGACATCGGTACGTAGACTATACAATACAGGGGACCAGGAGCGACTGTTTACAAAAACCCGCCATAACATAATCCGTTTCGATGCAGTAAAAGGTAGATTTTCCAACAGTTTGTGACAGAACCAACCACTGGCAAGTATGATGGCAGTATTTTCGCTGACAAGACAGCTATATTGTGTACGGCATATGTACCGCTGTGTCAAGCGTGCCCCCAGTTTGTGACAGAAGTACGACAGTACACGACCGAACCGTAAGCTACCTGCATACTGTTTATATACCTTTATGTTTGCGACAATGGCAGTGAATGTACCGTTACGTTACTTGTATTCGTGGGAAATTCTGTATTAAGAATGATTTGTAATCGTTCTGGGATCTTAAAACAACAATAGTTTCTGTCACAGAAACAATGGAATTTGTCTTTAACCTTACGTTACGTATTTCGGACAAAATGGCGTTTTCGTTCCAAAAGTATCTGAGCTAGCGATTCGATCTTGCACCAGTCGGTATACACTAGGGCCCCCACCAAAAATCGAGAACAGGCTTAAGAGAATAGTTTAAGATACGATACTTATATTTGATCACGTGAATAATGCAGCTCAGTATGCGGCTTTGTGTACGTGAGTGTGTGTGGTGAGTGACTTTGGTGTGGAGAGGAGAAAAACAACCAGCACCATATAGTGTTCGCACTACAGTGGACTTCTCGGTTCACAGAGCAGGGTACAAGGTTTATGCATATGTTTGACTGTTTGTGTCTGTGTGTGTGTGGTTGTATTCGTGTATGGTATAAAGTTTGTGTTTGTAAGTTTGTTGTGTGTGTGTGCGTGTGTGTGTGTGTGTGTGTGTGTGCGTGTGTGTGTGTGCTGAAGTACATCACAGTTGGTTTGTGTGTGCTCGCGCGTTTTCCCGTCACTGTGATCTTGACTAGGCCACCCAGCGACTTTCCTTGCTACTACAGGTGAACTTCTGATCTTACAACTTGTTCTAGGTGATTCCAATTGAAATTTCTGTTCTATATATTTCAGATCTAGAGATCCGGTGTTGTAACTAGACCGTCGTCGCCACATCCCATGATGGCGGAAAAGACGACTCTTTTCATTGGTGCGCTGTGTCTCTGTATCCTTGCCAACGCTCTCCTCACCAAGTACCCAATCACGGTTACCATTGGCTCGCCTCGCGTCAACACTACTGGGCTGCAGTTCCAAATGGTGGGCATAGGTGTCCCCACTGCACTGAAGAACGGTAGGAACGTTCTACCCTCGATGTATCGGAGGACTGTTGAACCCACTCGGGGGGTTACCAACTCTACACACAACGTCACAAACATGGGACACGAAAGCACATGGAATACCACACATAAACCGCCCCTCGGAAAAAATACAACTATGAGCAACTCAACGTTTGTGGAGAAAACTGGAAACGGTTCTCTGTCAAACAACACGAGAGAAAGTCCTGAAACACTTGCTAAGTGGAGGGAAGACATGTATTGTAAAATGAAAACGAAGATTCCATTTTCAACGATAAATAAGAACTCTACGAACTTTGAAAATCGTTCAGACGAAGAGGTTCTGCCCGAGGAGAGTCTGGAGAACTTGGTCAGCTACAACTCGTGCGCGATTGTAAGCAGCAGCCACGCGCTCATGGTCCACAAGTACGGAGGGGAGATAGGTGCGTAGCCTGGTGTCTTTGAAGTCAATAAGCTGGTTCGCCGTTTGAAGTGCGTATGCGTAGTGAGTAATAACGTCCTAATTTTCAAAACTGCTTTCCTGTATCGGCAGGTGACTTCAACTTTGGCATATCACCCACAAGGCATCATATTGCGCATACGCACTTCAAACCAGGAACTAGGTAATGGAATTTCTCATTTATGAAGTGGTATTTCTAGCCTACTTGGTGTCATTAGATAGCTTATCATAGTGCCTAGATTAAATGCACCACAATGCCATGTAGCGGAAAGATGTGGTGTAACTGGTGTAATTGAAAAATTGTATTAGTGATTTGATAAGTGAAGATCAAACTGGTTATTTGAAAAACAGATTCATTGGAGAGAATATACGAAGAATTTTAGAATTAATTGAATATTATGACACTAACGAAAAACCAGGACTGATCTTTATTGCCGATTTCGAGAAGGCATTTGATAGCCTAAGATGGGATTATATGTTTAAAGTTTTGAACTATTTTGGCTTTGGGGAATCTCTTATTAAATGGATTTCGGTTTTATACAACAATATTTCTAGTAAAGTAATAAACAATGGACATATTTCTGACGCCTTTCCTCTTCTCCGCGGTGTTCGACAGGGGTGTCCCCTCTCCCCCTACTTGTTTATTTTATGTGTAGAATTATTAGCCACAAAAATCAGGACCAACGAACACATAAAAGGACTTAAGATACACACTCTGGAAACCAAGGTCTCACAGTTTGCTGATGATTCTAATTTTCCTCTGCAACCCGAAGCACAATCTCTAGTAGCCCTCGTTGAAGATTTAAAGAATTTTTCAATAATTTCTGGCTTAAAACCGAACTTTGACAAATGTACGATTTTAAGAATAGGCTCTTTAAAAAACACAACTTTTTCTCTCCCTTGTGATCTTCCTATCAAATGGACTAATGGCCCTGTACAACTAATAGGGATTATGCTGGGTTTAGGCACAACTGGTTATACCGAAAAATTAGATCAGAATTACTGGACAAAACTAGCTAAGATAGACAAGATCTTGCTCCCCTGGAGAGGACATTCCTTAACACTTTTTGGTAAAATTGCCTTGGTGAACTCTCTAATAGTATCACAATTTACATATCTATTCATGGCATTACCTTCTCCTAGCGCCAAGTTCTTTAAGGAGTATGAGAAAAAGATATTCAATTTCATTTGGAATGGGCGCCCAGAAAAGATTAAACGCAAGGTTATATATAACACCTATGACTGTGGTGGTCTGAAATTAATACACTTACCCACTTTTGATCTCACTCGTAAGGCATCGTGGATACCTAGACTATGGCAAGCAAAAACACCTTTAAGTAAATACTTGACTGATTTCCCAGATCCTGTATGTAAACTTTACCCTTTCTTGCAATTATCTAATTATCATATAGACTGTATTTTTACTAAGTTTTCTCGGTCTGTTAGTCCTTTCTTCATCAATGCCCTTAAAGCATGGCTTTCCTTCCAATTTAAGCCACCTGAAACACACCAGGACATACAATCACAGCTTTTATGGCTCAACTCAAATATTACTATAGACAGCAAGCCTATTCACTTTAGAAAGCAAGCTACTGGTCAAATATTATTTATAAGTGACCTTTTAGATACAAATGGAAAATTTTTGTCATATAAGGAATTATCGCTGAAATTTGGGAAAACTCTTCAAATGATGGAATATAATCAAATAATCTCCGCTATCCCAAGCACCTGGAAAAGACATCTTAAGGATAAACCACTTACTATAGGACCTAATGCACCCTTCATATCAAACTATTCCTGGTTGGGGGCACGTAAGATAAATAAAGATATATACATGACAACTCTTTTAACAAATAACGTAGTCCAAACCCCAGTTAAAATCCAAACATATTGGGAAGAAATACTTGACATAATAATACCATGGAAACAAGTTTTTAGACTGATATACAAGACTACAATATGTCCGAGACTAAGATTTTTCCAATTTAGGATGTTACATAAATTTCTACCTACCAGAAAAATGTTATATATTTGGAAACTCTCGGACAGCCCTATTTGCATACATTGTGGAAATGAGCAAGAAGATACACTGCATCTATTTTGGGAATGTCCAAGAGTTTCCCAATTTTGGAGAGATGTTAAGAAATGGCACGAACGAGTATCGAGTGAACCATTACACATAGATTTAGCAAGTGTAATTTTGGGTGATCTAACAGTAAATTCCCCTAGGCTGAACAATACACTAATATTAATGGCAAAATTTTTTATTTACAAACAGCAAGAAAAACACCTATCATTAAACCATTTTATCTCATATATTAAGACTTCTTACAAATTGGAATTTATAATAGCTTCCAGAAAGAACAAATTGGCAGTTCACTACAGTAAATGGGGAGAAATACTTCACATCATTTCTTAAACCCCTCTATTTTCTTTTTGTCTTTTGCTACTCTTGTGGTTTTGCATTATTCAATTATTTTCACTAGTATTTGAAGCGAAATGTTGTATTGATGGTTTCTTATGTGTCTGTACTTTATTTGAGATTATTCTTGTTTAAAGTTTACCATTAATTTACACTGATGTTACTTTTCTTATGTAAACGATACTACCTTATACTGCTGTATTAGTTTATTTGGTTGGTATTATTTTCTTCCCGCTGTAGTATTGTTATCTATTTTTGGATCCGTGGTTTATGTTTATGTTTTGTCTTAGTTATTGTCTCCATCTCTATTGTCATTATGTATTCTTCTGTTATTTCTGTTTATTTGAAATGCAATAAATATAAAAAAAAAAAAAAAAAAAAAACTAAACAGCGTGTATGTGGTGTAGGCGAGAATACTTATTCTATAGGATTATTAACATGTGCATCAACATGACTGTCTTAACATTTTGTTTTGATGTGACTTGTTTTAGATTTTCGTGCCATGCATGCGTTTGTATATTCCGTGTTCTTTTTCTTTGAAGATCAATAAAAATTATCTTTGAAAAAAAAAAAAAAAAAAAAAAGATGTGGTGTAACAAACTTGTCGAAATTAGTGTGTTCACGGCTAAGAACTAAATATGTTAGTCTCATTCGCAGACTTTAGCGGGTCTGTTGTTTTTTTCGCCTATCTCACAATCTATGGATTCTGTAGAGGATGCCATCCATGAAAGTTACTTGCAGTGGCCTAATGGAACATCATTCTGTGTTTTGTGTGTGTGTGTGTGTTTCAGATGCCCACGACGCCATTCTGAGATTCAACTGTGCTCCGACGGACAAGTTTGAAGAGTTTGTCGGCAGCCGGACGGACATGCGCCTCATTAATACAAAGATCCCAGGACGAACGTGCAAAAAGGAATTTTGGAACGATAGTATCGCCATGTTCAACCACGAATTTACTGTCGTCAGGAACTTTGACGCGATTCGTTTGAAACCACGAGGTATCGACACAAAGAAAGACAGATTTCGTGTTTTTGAAAACTTGAAAAAGTTCCGAAGGACACATCCGAACCGTACAATGCCTTTTATACAAAGACCAAACTTCGGGAAAGACATTGTTACTGAACTCGGGCGTTTCTGCAGTACTACTGGAAGATGTAAGAGAACAAGCAAGTCGCCCAGTACTGGCATGTTTGGTAAGCATTGTATAATCGACAAGAGGACATTTGTTTTGGCGCTGTATGTGTTTAATTTTGGTAACGCCAAAAGGACGGAGGCCTTAAACGCAGTTCTTTCAAAGGATGGCAATTGTTTCAAAAGAGCCAGTTGTTACATTTTGGTGACCCCCTAAGGTCGGAGGCCTTAAACACAGCACTTTGAAAAAGTGGCAAATGCTTAAAAAGAGTCAGGTGTTACATTTTAGTGACGCCCCAAGGGAGGAGGCCTTAATCACAGCACTTTGAAAAAAGGTGGCAAATGTTTCAAAAGAGTCAGTTGTTACATTTTGGTGACCCCCTAAGGTCGGAGGCCTTAAACACAGCACTTGAAAAGGTGGCGAATGTTTCAAAAGAGTCAGGTGTTACATTTTAGTGACGCCCCAAGGGCGGAAGCCTTAAACACAGTACTTTGAAAGGATGGTAAATGTTTCAAAAGAGTCAGGTGTTACATTTTAGTGACGCCCCAAGGGCGGAGGCCTTAAACACGGCACTTTGAAAGGATGGTAAATGTTTCAAAAGAGTCAGGTGTTACATTTTGGTGACGCCCTAAGGGTGGAAGTCTTTACCACAGTACTAGTACTAAGGGTGGGGACCTTTAACACAGTACTAGTACTAAGAGTGGGGGCCTTTAACACAGTACTAGTACTTAAGTTTGGAGCCTTTAACACAGTACTAGTACTTAAAAGGTTGGCATATGTTCTAAAAGAGTCATAAGAAATTGTGTTTGGAAAAAAAGCTTTAATATGTCATTTTAAATTGATGCCACCTTTTACGTAACTACAGTCTTTTCTTCTCAAAGGTTTGGTCGCTTTTAGCTGCATTCATCAGGGCATGATGAACTTTTTGACAGCTTGCGTTTGGGACGGCGGCATTATTGCATCAGCGCCACCTTGCGAAATGCAGTGGCATAACACGTTATGCCCTGAAGAAGGCAGCTAAAAGCCACAGAAACGTTTTATTTTTTTTGCAAATTACAAAGGCATTCTTTGTGTTTCTTTAGGTATTGTGATGATGCTACATCTCTGCAACTGGGTCCACGTCTACGAGATTCTTCCGTCCAACAAGGATGACACAAATCTAAGGTATTACTACGACGAGAAGGCCAAACTTCTCAAGCCGACTGGTGGAGTCCACTCCTACAGCCAAGAGCAGCAGTATATCCGGACCTTGTCACTGACTTCTGATCAGGACATAGCCAATACCGGCGTGGCACTGTTAAAAGGATTGGCCAAGGTTCGCTGTGATTAGCCTTTCTACGCCGGTTATTGGATACGTACATGCCGATCAATGTTGTTGCCATGACACTCTGTTGATTGACAGGAAACTAATCAGGACATAGCCAATAACGGCGTGTTAAAAGCATTGGCTTATTAGGTTTACTGTAATTGACGTTAACAGAATTAGCCATGCTACGTCGATTTTTGGATACGTGCTTGTTGCCATGACACTCTGTTGATTGACAGGAAAATTACATCGGGAAGATTCACGTGACTGAATAAGGTGTAAGACACCTTGTAGCTGTGAGTGCGCGTGTTCTTAGTTCAAAGTTCAAGGACCCTACATTGTAAACTACCCTTTGGAAGCGCTGGTCACGTGAATATTCATTTAGTCTGTGGGGCCTTAACCTCTGACCTTACCCACAATGCCATAGAAGTAGATTATTGCTTATTGAGAAGATATATTCCTTTGCTATGGACCGTGACACGTGACACCTGGTGGCGGCTGGAAGACATCTGACGACACCTGTCCCTCATCGAACGTCAGGAAAGTGTTGTTTGCCGCGTTGACGAGCAACGCAGACGGCAGCCCTGCATTAAATATGATTCAGACCATGACGCCCATGCAAGATAGCAATGTAGTAATGACAGAAGTAGACCACTTAGCAATATATTTCCACATTAGGCCACATTGACTTAATTCTATCAGCGCGCGCATTGATTTTTGCCTGTTCTACAAAAAAACCGGTGACCAAAAATAATCATATAGCATCCCTGGTCAATCAGAATTTTATGCTTGCCATGGGATCTGCTCTCCATGGTAAGGGTTAGAGCATGGGGCCCAGTGCCCTTCAAACAAGAATGGCAATAGAAACATGATTGTCTTATTTGAGGTGAACAGAAGACAAAGCAAGCCTGGGAAAGAATGAACTGGATGATTAGTCCTGTAGTTTAGCAGCATGTTTTTTTTTTGCTGGATTTTCTCTTTTTTTGTCGCCCTGGCCACAGGCGCTGGCTCATTAGTTTTAGGGTCTCCAGAGTATGTCATTTATAAAGTCAATGTGGCCCAAGGAAGTTATTAGACGACAGATAGATAACATTCTGAAATGGGACTTTAAAACGTCACGTTTACTCACCTGTTGCGTTGTTAAAGAAATAATCGAGAGTAAAGAGGAAGAATTCGCTCCGGAAATGACCGACGCGGATTCCATCTATGACGTCATTTCCGATGAACTGAAAGTTCGTAACGAGTGGATTTTGCGGAAACATTCCAACCAGCCGACTGAAGAAAAAAAGTTGAAGGTTTAATACAGATAAAAACGACACCTACCGGTGCACTTGTAACGGTAGACTCAGGATTCGTCACATTGTTGAACCTTTATCCGCGGGGTAACCTAAACCCGTTGTTTTTAAAACATGGTATTTAGGAAGATTAAGCCAACGGACGGTAGTTTCAACCGCATAGGTTTGAAAACACATGTGTATTGCCATTTGAAAACACATTAGTCGACTTGATATTCCTATATACCATCTTTTTAAATACCAAGAAAATAGGATACCCCGCGGACGGAGGTTATATGCTACCTGGAAGTTGTTTTTGAGGGAGGTGCAAGATTTTGTGACAGTTCTAAAATGATCTATTTTGAATGTGCAGTGTTCGCTACTCGTTAAATCAACTGTTGAAATAAAGACATGAATTTTGCCTCTTACCTTTGTTTACAATTTACCCCACCTGGCGACGGGTACAGACTGTACATTATTCCCTCTTGGTACCGAATTATGAAGGTATACAGGGGTGGGCCCAGTTGTGCGCATGCGTAATCGATATCATGTCGTGGCAGTCGATGATTGGCTGAGCTCGATTCAAATTTGATTCTTTCGAGGTCCTTACTGATCTCGTTGGAGGAGAAGTAGTGAACATCTGAAAAACAATCTTATAAATTCATATATAATGATAACGTCAACATTTGATCTGTGAAAAAAAAATTGAAAGATTCAAATATGTAGAATGACCCACCGCGGAATGGAATTCCATAGCTGTCCAACCTGGTTGCTCTGACGTCACCATCCACGTACCATCCCGCGTTGATGTACTCTCGCGAGGTTTCCATCACAACGCAAGTCTATACGAAGAAACATAGGTCAAGTTGTTGATAGATTTTTAGTAGTGTCGCGACAAGAACTGCTGATGTCATAACTTCAACTTTGACCTTCATCATGCGCACTTAAAAAGGTGAACCGCTTTATTATGTCCCTAAGTGCAGTAACATTGCCATTGTACCAAACATTCAAATTCTGCAGGAAAGTCAACGAATTACTAGCCTCTATAGCAGGCTTTCTGTAACCTTCGTCTTGCTAGTCTCATAATACCCTTTTTCGGGGCACTTCTTGTTCTTCTGGGTCGTTTGTGCGGCCGGCCAAATAAGACGAAAAAAGGGCCAGAGAGTTTGCCATGGAGGCTAACGAATTACTAGCTAACGTTACGCATGACCTTACTTTTGTAAACTGTGCCGACCCCTGAACTGTATGTAAGATGCACTTTCGACCCAATTAACTTAGCAAATGATTGACAGGAATTTCAGACGAGATTTGGTGGATGTCGTAAGTCCAATAAGTGGTTGGAATAGACGATCCCATAGCCCCGCCCATCTCGATAAAAACGTAGAAACGCAAAATATAAACATGAAAATGCAAATATTTGACTAACGCAGTCACTCTCTCATTGGTCGAACTGCCAATTGCCATGCCATCATTGGTTGAACTGGTAATTGTGATAGGCAGCAAGGATCGATCTTTTATTGCAGATGAAATCGTCGCCATTCAAAGAAACGCAGAGCATTACCCGCTAAAGGGATATGTCTGTAAAGATGTCTGCACTCAGATGACTATGACGTAAGTACTCTCCGACATCTTGGCTGGTTAAACCTGGTTGCTATTTTAAAATCTATTCACACATAGATACACGAATAGCACAGAAGAGTCGATGTTATCAACAAGCAACCATTACTTTAATGGCAGTTGGGAGCGCAATATACATTCACAAGGCACCATGGATAAAAAACAGTGTATAATACTTTAAAATACTACCGCACACGTCTAAAAGCTCCAGATATAATATTACAATATTGTAATATTACCTAAAATTATATTACAAAAACACAAAAGCGACGGATTGTTTCTCAACGCCGTATATAGAGCTCTGTATATAATATAAAAAGGAGGCATTTTTGTTGTTTCCATATACATGTGTATCAGGATTGCAAAACGTTGCATCTATTATCTTTAGGTACTGCTGCAGTTGCCACAAATATCGCAAGACGTAGCTAGTGAACATGATGTAGCTAGCATGATGCAGCTAGTCAACGCAATATAGAGCTCTGTAAAAAATAGAGGCATTTCTGTTGTTTCCATATCTGGATTGCAAAACTTTGTACATGTATCTATAAAGTCTTTGGGTACTGCTGCAGTTGCCACAAATATCGCAAGATGTAGCTAGCGAACATGATACCTGTATGACTTAGCTAGGAATATCAATGTCATAGCAACGATTGTCAGAACGATTCGGCTAGTTTTCTTTGGTAGTCTTCAACTCAGCGGTGTATTTCAAAACCCCACGGCAAATTTTGTAGAACCAGTAATAGTTCAATACATTAAATATACCGACTCCGCCAAAGTAACACACGTGTATGCAGAGAGGGAGGTCCCAAAACTGGGGGTGGGCCAATGCGAGGTGCAAGAAGCGCAGAGTACCAATGGTCGTGGAGACACATCTCGCGATAAAGAACGTAACCAACATGGCGAGACCGTTCCAGACGTAAGCCGTGGTCTTCTCGTAGCCAACGACTTTCAACATCATCCTGAAACAAACAAACAAACAAACAAACATACTACGTCATTAATTCTCGTAACTGGTTCCAGTATCCAACGACTTTCAACATCATCCTGAAACAAACGAACATACTACGTCATCAATCCTTGTTAGTAAGTTGTTACTGATACGAGATAGCAAAGAAATATTCTAAACTAGTTTGCACTGAAGGGCGCCGCCATCTTAGGATTCTGACACCTTCCGGTTGTCATCTTGTTTCCGGTATAGATACAGGATACACTGTTGTTGTACCATCATGAATTTACTAGACGGTGCCTAAGTGCCAACGAGTTTGAGCTGGCCAGGCTAGCCTCGTTTTGGTGAAACGACCCCAGATGACCCCGGAAAATCCAAAATGGTCGCCGTAGCTGGAATGGAGTGTAAAGAAAATAACTTTGATATTCTATCATTATATAAACCACTGGTTTGACTGGCATATATTTGGGTGGGTGAAAGAGGGAGAGAGAAAGAGGAAGAGAGAGAGAGAGAGAGAGAGAGAGAGAGAGAGAGAGAGAGAGAGAGAAGGGGTTCTTTCATAACAATATCCTACCTCATGTTAACGAAAGGGTTAGACAGTTCCATCATCAACACGTTGTTTGCACAGTACATCAGGCACGGATACGTCTGTTGGTGAGAGAACACATCGACAAAGTCATTACAATGTTCTAGATAAATTTGTTTTCCACTAATTCAAGAACCTTAGACAAAAATGTCCCTTTTTTGCACAAAATAAAATCACAAAGTACAATTTCAAGAATAGTAGACGGATAGTCCCGGGGTAAGACAGAGACCAGTCTGGTCTATATGAATCTCTCCCTGTCTAGTTTATCAAAAATATCATTAATACGACAATAACTAAATAGGAAACAACTGAACAATTGAATTCAGCTTTTAAATGATGATAAACCTTCAAAATCAATAAAAATGGGTTTTCATTACTAAGAATGTAAAATGTAAACTGAGGTAGACATCAGTGCAGAAGCATTATCTCTCACCATTGCCACAAACCCGGTGTAGGTTGAGAAGAAATGGTGCAATTTAGAGGACATCTGGCCGATGTTGTGCGTCAACATAAGCACCAATGCTAGGGAAAAATAATAAAGTAAGATCTAAATGTTGTCTGATATTTCTCCTGGAGAATATTAAAATGACTTAACTTCTTATACTTCTTAGTTTGTACCAACTATTACTACTAGAAAACCGAAAAAAAAAATTATGAAAAAAGACGAACCATCTTAAGCATTCACGTTTTTTCTCAACAAAGTAGCAGCACTCCTGTGTGTTGGACAATACAAGCATGCAATTTGCTGTCTGTGTCCCACGCATACTGTGCAGTTACGAGCTAAATAAAGCAAATCAAATCCAAAGGTGAGTTTTAGATTCGCAATGTGCTGGAAATCGTTCCTACCTGCGGTGACGTAACCAGTGTAGATAGCGAGCGTGTGCCGAACTAGAGGTGAGTCGTGCCTACAGAGACAGACAATTTTTTTTTGTAAAACGTGACGAAAAAACAAACAAACAAACAAAAACAACTAGTACTGGCACATTGTTACATATGGTCTGCATTTGTGTTAAGATTTCATTTGAGAAATAGCTTATCGCTTAATTTTTGTTCCAGGGTTTTAGTGGGGCTTTTACAGAGAACCGACCATTGATAAGAATCTATAATGTAACAGATCCGCCAAACTGACCAGTCTCTTAGCTTTAGAGATTCTAAGCCACACCGGCACCGAACCTGGGTCGCCAGCTCACAATCTCAACGCCGCTAATAGGGCTTTCACACGGAAATCGAATTAGCAGGAATCAAGCCGAACCAGTCGGAATGAAGTATTTGCAAAATTCGTAACACATTCGGGGCCATTCCGAGCGGGGGTTCCAAATGGACTTGATATCCCCTTCATACGAGAAAGAATGAGCCAGAATGCCGTCAGAATGAAAATTCTTTTCTATTCCTGGGAATTCGTAGTGTACTCTAGAAATTCTTACTGCATTCGAGATATTCTTTTGGCCACATTCGGGCAGGATTCGAAGTGGCTTGCCTTTTCGGTTCTCCTTCGAATGAGATTAAAATGTTTCGAATAATGTTGGAATGCCACAGAATGCGGTCAGACTGTAGTTAGACTAGTTAGAATCCATTTGGAATGCCATTAGATATTTCTACACTTCGAATGCACCTCGACAGTTTTTGACATGTCAAAAACTTTCGAGCCAGCCAAAAGAACGGGGACGAATATCTGGAACGCAGTACAAATGTTTAGAATACAGTACGAATTGCGAGGAATTGCCACGAATAGAAACAAAAATTCATTCGGACGGCATTCCGGCTCATTCGTGCTCTCGTGTGAAGGGGGCTTAACCGCTACGCCAAAAGGTCGGACCATTTGGCATGGTCAGTTTGACGGCGCTTGAACCCCACTGTTACATTGGCAGCCTTTTCTAGAATGACAACGTCAACTGTTACACGATTACGTTACATCCACGGCAGAACAAAGAATGGCACACTCAATCTGCTGTCATAATTTAAACATATCGTACGACGGCACATGTGACCGCGTACTTAGTATAAGCCGTACAAATGGCACGCGAAGACAACGCCTATAACGTACCAGATGACGTCATGAGGTATTTGGTCGGCAGCGAAGATGTAGATGTACCACGCCCTGAGTCCGACTGTAGTCGCCAGGCAGAAGGACAGAAAACTGGCAAAAACAACAAACATTTGAAAAACGTAATAATAAATAAGTTTGAAAATAAGGGAAATCCTTTTGAAATACAAATGGGTACTTCTTTAGACAAAAGCAGAGTATACTGGCCGGCTGACGATCCTTTGGCCGGCTGAACTCCTTGGCCAGCTTTGATACTATCTTATGCCAGCGGTAAATCTGCTAGCTGAAGATTAAAGCATCAAGTGCACGTTAAAAGTATGTCACTGCATGTATATGTATCTACGTGCCGTATCTAGCCCTGTTTTAAGGTCTTGTTTAAAGCTGTATCTAGAGTTCTAGATATAAGGATCAAGCGGTCTCAATGAGGTTCACCCTACAATATAATATTCCAAGGGAAAGAAAACGGATTTCTACTCACGCGTCCTTGACAATGAACTGCTTGACCCTTGGTAGAAACTGGTACGGTTTGAAGAGCCGCGGTAAGAGCGCAGGCGCGACCACCAGGAAGATGATCAGCGACAGTATGAACGAGTAGGTGGTGGTGAGGATGTAGGTCAGCTCTAGCGCCATCATGCGACTTCTTCAATTTCTGCAATTCAGTTATGAAGAAAGGATTTTGTTTCGCATTAGCAGTAACAGGAAAATCGTCTTTAGGCGTAACACACACGTTTTGTACAGCTGTAAGTACAAGTTACGCACGTACGCACTCCATTAGGAAAGATCTTAATCTTAATCGATTAGTGTGGTGGGTTCTTGTTCTTTAACTGTTCTTTAAGCTGTCCTCAAACACATGCGGCTTTAAGTCCTATCCGAGGGGATATCTCTAGTCTGTACCAGACTCCGGGTCGCTGGAAAGCCGTAGAAATGGAACAAATAGAGGAGTAAGCCGGCCAGAGGAGTATAGCTCGCGCGCTGTTCCCTGGCCAGTTATACTCCTCTGGCCGGCTTACTCCTCTATGTGTTCCATTTCTACGGGTTTCCAGCGACCCGGGGTCTGGCAGAGACTACGATATCTCTCTGTCCGGAGCCATTATTCGGGGTTCCGAGCGTCCAAATAAAAGGTAGTTTTATTGCTTGGAAACGTCCAAATAAAAGGTTGTTTTAATATATATATATATTATTACTCGGTGTTCCTAGCGGCCAACTGAATCGGCAATGTCAGAGAAATTCAATACTGGCGGTTCAACAACACACTAGTGTTTGGATCGTCCATTGGGCATGTATTTGCTAACTACTGCCAAACACAACATAACACAACACGACAAATGCTCTGCACACCCAATATAGTCCAACTCTTCATAAAGACACTTCTCTTCACTTTTCTTGTATTTTTGTTTCACACTGTATCTTTTCTTGACGTTTCTGTGCATCGGTTATTATAAGTGCTCCCTCCCCTCCATTTCTCTACTCGCGTTAACCTGTTTATCCTAGTGCTAATATCAAAAGAAATGCGTCAGAAGTATTATTGGCAGTGCTAAGAGGCTCACCCATGCCAAACAGCTTTAAGATTGATAGCTCCAAGCCATTACATCACTCTCTAATTACCACTGCGTCCTTGCACATAAGGAGGGTCTGCATGTGTTTTCAATGAACGGTCGGTAATGAGCTATATTAATTCCCGCTAATAGCTATTCGTAAAGCGTAATTGGTCACTTTAAATTTCCTATCCGTCGTTAAGCGTTATCTTCCTAGTCTAACGTCAGATGACCCAAAGTCATAACGTAATACCCTATCGTGCCCTACATTTACCACAATGCAAACATAATACCACATTGTACATAGGAACCTGGGTCAATTTACGCTCAAGCGCTGCCGGACCTCCAAACTTTCCGTTAAAATAGCGTAACCAGTTCTCCTAAATTTGCAGTTAATCGTTGCCAGTTCTCCCTATCCAGACCCTCTTAAAGGAACACAGGTGCGATACCCTAAACGTAAGCAGCCTTGTTTGGCCTTGCCCTGTGTTGACATATAGCCATGGGCGATGACTAGACACACCCACATAAAGACGTTAAGAAACGGCATATTAAACGTTCTTTCCTCAGAACCCACGCCAAATACAACTCAATACAAAAATAATAATCATAACATTACTGGGAAGACTTTATGAAGTACAAGAATACCAATCGAAGTAGAGTAAAGATACAAACCCGTTCAGTTGTCTCGCGAAGATTCCGGAAGAAATTGGGGTCACCTTGACTTGAAGACGCTAGCTCCAAAATTATGGTCTGAGAGGTCTATTTAGCAGCTTTGCTCACGAACTGTCGCCTAAGAATAAAGACTGTGAATTGTTAGAATTGTAGTTTATAGACTGTACGTGAGCAGTAGAGCGTAGTTTGGCGTACACTACCTTGTATGATCTAATAAGTAACCGTGCCTGTCACTTGACCCCGACGGACGAAACCATACCACGGCGCCAGGGGTAAGCTGCCAACATGATCGAACAAATATTTCTAGTTCTTTAACAAACCACAACTGTATTTGATAATTCTATTTAATAGTATGCTCTTCTACCACACTGTATTATGTATTCGTGGGGGTATTGTCTTTTATTAGTATAGGAGTAATGTCACCCCTACGTTAGAATGGACTCGTCAATTAACGTCTGTTTGGAGAGGGGAAGGTCCACAAATAATCGCAGGGGAATGACATTTCGGTCGTCGTCGACCTTCATGAACATGGTTTTCTTTTTTTGCTCCGTATGCATGTGTTTTCGCAGCAATAAAAACCTCCGGATGAATTGTGGTGGCTTTTATTATGTAGGCGTAGGTGTTGTGGGTACGGAGGTCAGGGTCGAGTATGCGCCCCCTGGTAACTAGTATTGGTACTGCAGCAAAACTTCAGATTTCTGTTGTCCTGGACATACCCTGGTCTTGTTGTCAAAGTCAGGAGTTGGAATGGTGCTTTCGTTGCTTCTAACAGAAAATGGGCCTTGTGTCTCTACTCCTGATGGTATACGTTTTACTTTTATATTCTTAAGTTAACATTTGAAAGAATCTCACAGAAATGAGCCAATATGAAAAGTCCTATTTTCCTCATATCTACACCACAGTGTTCATATTTGTAACTTCTTTATTTTGTATCCGATTCGTATACAATACAATACAATACCAATCTCTCTTTTTGAAGCTATACGAATTTGTTTTTCTATTAGAACTGAAGACACGTAACAAAGCATGCTATCTCTTCAAGACTATAAAATTAGGATTGGGCTTTTATGGTACAAAAAATGTTCCCATGTTTGATGTCCCAATGTCCGATTAACATGTATATTATTCGTTGCCAAAATCAAAGGTTTGGTGTTCAACAAAAGGTATAATATCGGTATACTAGCAAATTGCTATACATACTAACAATGATATCAAGAACGTTTTATATTTTTAGCACCAACGGTCTTCGGAGTAAGTTTATAGAATAGCATAAATACGAATAAATACTACGTATACGTAAAAAAGGCTGTTTCTGCACGTACAAAATGATAGTATAACTTATGACCTTATCAATATAACTGATAAAAAAAGCTAGTTAGAAAGTAGTATAAACTATTTACATTAAAAGAACTTTGGAAGAACGACACTCTATACACAGATATACTATTACCATACTGAGCTGTGAGCCCCTGCCGTCAACTAGATCTATAATGTGATTCGTGTTTCAACTGCGCTTGCACAGCAAAATGCATAAAATAAAACACTTCTGAACATTGTTATGCAATGGTACTTCACCTTTGACATATTACCCACTGTGCATTGCGCTACACATGCGCATCATCTTATTTGTTTCCTTGTGAAAAAGGTTTCCACACCTAAAATCTATGTTGATGTTGTGCCACACTTAAATAGCAATCGGTAATACTAAAAACTTTGTAACCTTTTGAAATAACCAAGGAGGACAAATAACTGATAAAGATAATTACTTTGGAAATGATACGGACATTCATAATATCCCTTTGACGGAATATTGCATCCTACAACACTATTTGCCTGTATCTAAAAGACAAGGGTTTGGCGTTTATGACAGAAATATATTCGTCAGTTTTGTACAAAATATACCAGTTCGTGTCTCTAAATGTTGTAAAGATGGCGGCGGTAGGGGCCCACGCTCTCGTTTCCAGGGTGAATTTCTTTCCTCCCTCGTTCCCCCGACACCGTGGGTGTTCACAGGTACCATCCTGATTTTGGCCCAGGTTTTTCTCCATGATAACTAAGCTGTGGTGGCGACAAAGAAAAAGGTAAGCAAATGGTAAGCAAGTTGTTCCAACAATACTTAATTTACAGCTATTAAACAACCTCCAAGAAAAGTGTCATATTTTCTTGCATGAAATATGAATATAGCAACTGTTTTCTTATTGTGTTGGAGCAAAGTTTAAACTTTTCACTATAATAGCAACTAGTTAAAGACTATTTAATCCTGAACAAGTGGAGGCAAAATACAACCATGTTTAGGTAACCAACTGTGTGGAACATTAACACATGATGCCTTTTTCCTATAACCAGTCAACATGGCTAACAATGCTTTATGTCATGGCAACGTGACTGCAAGCGCCCAATGGAAAGCAAGATACTTTTCCTTTAACGAATCAACATGGCGGACTCTTAATTACGTCAAAGATAAGTCACTGCAAATGACCAATGAAGACCAACCTAATTTCCTTCAACCAACCAACATGGCGGGCTCTTAGTGACGCAATATTAGATCAACCAATGGATAGCAAGCCACTATTCATTTAACCAATCAACGTAGCGGACAATTCATAGCCACGTGTCTGCAAACGACCAATGGAAACCAGTCTACCTACCCCGCATGGCCGTGGAACGATGGCGGGTTTATCGCAGACCTTCCTGCCGGCATCGAAGACCAGCCCGTCCGGGCAGTACCCTCGCTCGCCCTTCACCCGCCCGTCCTTACACACGTAGTACCGCGAACAGTCCTTCGGGTCCGCAAACATTCCACTTAGCCGGCGGGGGCACAGAAATCCTGCAGAAAATAATCATTTTTGTCATTCCGTACAGCCATATGTTTGGTTTCCTAATGTTTTTACCTCTGCTAAAAAAATTATGTTTTGGTGACGTTTGTGTGTGTGCGGTTATGAAAAGCATAAGTCTAGAAGTTGTGGATGGATTTTTGTGATATTTGGCAGGTGGATATGTGTTGGTACAATGAATGTCAAATTTGACAATTGGGCCTCCTAGCGGCTCTCTTCCGCACTGCAGCAGAACGTTTTTTTTACAAGTTTACGTTTGCTTACTTTAAAGGTGTACAAATTTCACAGGAAAGTAAGTCCCAATGCAAATGTTTCTTCCCATACATTTTTCTTTATATTACGAAGGCCAGAAAATCTTATAAAAGCAATATGCCTCAAAAGAAGAGGGGCTTCAGGGAAAATAAAATGAGAAAGAGAGAGAGAGAGAGAAAGAGAGAAAGAGGCAGATAGAGAGACAGAGACAGCTGCAGAGACAGAGAGAGAGGGACAGAAAGAGACAGAGACGAAGAGATCCTCACCGTCAACCTTCAGCTGGCCTGTAGACCTTTGCGGGGGGTCGCTGTTGACCACGCATGTGTAGTTGCCCTCCTCCTCCTTGCTAACGTGGAAGACCCGCAGCAGATATTCCCCGCGCCGCTTGGCGGCGTGCAACTTCCCGCTCCAGGTCACCCTGTGGTAGAGTATATGATATATTCTATTTTAGCTTTAAGCTTTATTCAACAAAACAAAAATGCATACGCAAGACAAACAATATAACATATGAGTACACCAAGGACGTTATATGACGCAAACACTGAAATACGTACACATATTACTAAATGAACGCATTTGCAAGATCACCCCATTTTCTGTAGTGATAACTTGGCTTTCGTTTCCTTCTATGGACTTAAAATGGATGGGAAAGGAGACAAAACTATACAATAAGGATTGGCGATTAAAGAATATATACACCTTGCCCAATAGAATTATCATATTACATGTTATTGGCACTGCTTCATGATAATATCAAATATCATCGATATTAAGAAATACACCGATAACAAACTAATTTGCAACGATTACCCGTAAGATACATTAAATGTTTTATGAGACTAAGGCCAGGGCAACGTCAATTCAACGTTTATTTCACAAAAATGTAAGACAAAATGTTGTATAAAACTACTGGATGAAGCATTGATCTTGTACAGTTTTCTAGTGATGACACAGTGATGACACAGCATGCACATGTGTTTTTTTTTACTAAGGAACTACAATTTATTTCTAGCCAAAAATGATGTAGAGTTCTTTACCTGTAGTTGTCCACGAACAGCACTCGTCCGTCCTTCTCCCAAACCAGAGAGTTCCCGTTCATGTCGCGCACCTTGCAGATGAAGGTGGTACTGCGCCCGGGCTCTACCATTCTGTCCGACAGGGGTTGGCGGAACACAGCACGGTCGTAGAAGTTTGGCTCTGTAATAAAAACGTTCATTGTCAAACGTATTGCCTCCCTTTATGTAATAAAACACAGCGGATGGCCGGTTTGAAAGTTTGTGTCTCATTATATTCCTACGTTTTAGCGAATTCATGTCTGATTCATGTGTTTTTCAAAACACTCGTACGCGCTTGGTCCATTTGGTGCATTTTTCAGAGAATTCGTAAGAAAACTTATGCAACTCTGAAGTACGTAGCACTTTTGTTTGTTGTTTCAAGGAGGTTGGTCGTTGGCTTGGGACATTTTGTCAGAGACGATTGACTAACGACTCCGTCCAATAGCGCCACCTTGCGGTAATAACACAAAGCGCCAAAGACCATGATGCCAGTTGAAACTTACAACTTTTCCATCTGGCCTACAGCTCCTGCAGCATGTCTCCCATCAGAGAACGGAAGTGTAAGTTTTTCTAAGTCCCCACAAGACTGACCTTGTCATTAAACTGCAACACCCTGCCACAGTGTGTATGAACCATCTGTAGGTCTGGGCATTCAATCTGACAAGTCTTATTAATGTAGCAGAAGCCGTATGTGGTAGCCATAAAGAATTTCTTATGAAATAACAATGCCTTCTGGGTTATAATCGCTGCTGTGTTGGTATAACGTTACAATAAATGGTGTGCTTTGTATTTTTCTTCGTTTAGAATGAGACTTCGTGAGTCGTCTCAACTCAAGCATCTCATGGTAGAGACCAAAGGCTTAGCATTTTGAAAACTTGAGTTATAGATGACAAAGTACATCCACAAATTCAGAAGGAAAGACACGATGACTTTGCTTCAGGAGTCCCATGGCCTCTTTGAGGCAATAGGGGCAGTGGGTTGGGCGCGGTATCAGAAGTCAGAACCAAGCCTTCAACTTCCAACCCCCTTCAACCGAAGTCAGGTACCCATTTTTTCACCTGAGTGGAGTGAGGAAAGTTGTGTAGAGTGCTTTTCCCAAGGACGCGACGACTACGTCTAGTCAGAAACGCCAGGAATTGAACCCGTGACCTTTCGATTTCGTGTTCTTTAGGTCCTTTACTTAGGCTGGGCCATTCGACCACATCCACCTAACGCCCTGTCCCCAAGGAGTTTTGACACGACTGTGGTCCCTCTGCGTAGGACTACCGAGGGCAAGATGCCGCTACTTTTCCTAAAAACGCTGGGACAATTTTTCAAAGACCTTATCTGTCACCACAACCGCCGAGTAATTAAAAGGCTCCGTAACCTTTGTGACCTCTGGAGAGACCACGCAATTTCTTTTGCAGCTGTCATCACAGAGAGTAGCCTGGGAACGAGAGCGAGATTACCCCCTGCCATATTTGTCAATCAGGGCGGGGCATCATTTAGGGTACCCGGTGCTTTTTTGGAGGATAAAAATGTACGCCTCCTGCAAAGTTTAACTGTCTTCGTACACAAAATTGTGTTTTAAATCCATGTCGGTGGTTGGTTCTGTCACGGCCTGCTTGAAAATCCAATGGCATCAAAATCGTACGACGATCGCACGACCTATAGGTCCCATAGATGTGACCGCGCCCTTATACAAACGCGTCCAAACAGAAAAGCGCGCTGTCGCACGTAAGATTGTAACCAAATATGCCCTCTCCGGAAATCACAGTATCGTTCCTGTCTTTGCTAAATGGATTAACTGGACAAGCTAGCTAATATTTAATCCACAACAAGTCCTACCTGCGGGCTATCTTTGGTACAGTCCTTGGAATACAAGAGAAGGTGATACAAATTATGTTCAACATGTTCTTGACCTTACGATCTATGATTTCCTTCGAATCGGCAAACAGACACTTTGGTTTCATTAAAGTAATCCCACTGGTTATAAATGTAAGACAGAAAACGGTCAATGCGGGCAAGCTTAAGACATTTGATACCCAACTGCTTGGCTCTAGAGTTGTGAGGTCAACAGTTGTAGTCGTTAGAACCAATACATGTCTTGTTTCCCGGCTATCAACGAAGAGCACTTACCAACGGAAACGAGTAACACACGGTTGGAAGGCACAGTTGGACAGAGCACGCGATTCTGAGACATTAGGTGTAGGGTTTGATAGCCGCATTCGCAGACTTCCAGCGGGAGTGAATTTTATTTCATGGGGGGGGGGGAACTGGTTCGCAATTTGGACTTTAATTCGAGGCCGGGCGAACCTCCCTTCCACGGCAAACTCCCTTTTTTGGTGTTAGAAAACATTTTGTCAACGTTCTCTTAAAAATCGCGAACCAGCGCCCCTTCCCATGAAATAAAATCCAGCCCCTTTCGAAGTCTGCGAAGTGGGCCAAGGGTTTGACTTTTACGAAATTTTTATCTGTCTCCGTCTTGAATGTCAACGATCGCAAGATAAAGACACAGACAATTGATCTTAAGTGGGTTGGTAGGTTTCCTACTGAAACTATCTCGGTCCAGCCGTACATCCATTCCTAATAGAACTCAGCGGGTGATACCAGATGATAACCGCCTTTTGATGCCGAATAGAAGGCGCTTTCAAAGGAACTGGCACTACAAGGACTGGTGGAAGATATTTATCAGATCGCTGCATATGGTTGAGCAATGAGATATAGCAAGCAAAGGCTGTGTAGCTTACGTCGTTTCAAACACCGAGACACTGTCTGGTCTGGTATATTTTGTTTTTGCTATGAACCATGCATTTAATACGTTTTTTAGGCTTTGGCAGCAGTTTTAGAATGTGCGGTCATCATTTTCTTCGACGACGCCAGGGCAAAATTTGCCAACGGCGATGGAAAATATTACTGGGTAGCAAAATTTGATACTGTTTTGTGTGATTTGTGCTGCCAGTCTTCCGTATCTGTTAGTCAAGCATGCATCCTGTGGGCTTCAGATGGGCTGGTGTCATTTCATATTGATCCTCAGGGTTTAGTTAACTGTCTGAGGGTGACCGAAGTCAAGGTCTTCATCAACGTAGGGTTTACAAACATTAGACTTTTTATTAGAGTTAACTGTCACTCACTTCATCTAGTGGAAGAACTGTACATGCAGATTGGTCATTTCGTTGCCGTTTGTGTAATTAAATTCAGAGTAATATGTGGTTCAACTTTAACACTGAATACTCACAGATAATGAGGAGAGTGTATCTTTAATCATCATTTCTGGACTTACTAGTAGATAAAAGTATTGGATGTCCTGCTGTGTTGGGTGCCACAAGAATTTCTCGATTCTACTTTTTAGGTACTCTCAAAGCAGAGGTTAGGCTCCGGCTATTTTTTTAACTTTTTTTTTTGTCGTTTTTATCGGGCTTTCTATTATGTCATTTTTTTAAGTACGCAAGCCAGGTTTTGACACAGCAAGATGAAATACAAAATAGAAAGCCCGATAAAAACGACTAAAAAATACGTTTAAAAAAATAGCCAGAGCCTAACCTCTGCTTGGAGAGTACTTTTTAGGTGATGCTTTTGGCTTTTCGTTTACAGTAAATAAACAGTCTGTTGGTGGGCTCCGTTTTAAACTCCATCTATACACTCAAGTCTCGAAACTAACAATTTGGGGCCACGAGTCACCATTTTCCCCACTTAAATGCTTCTTATCTGGTGGCACACAAAAGGGTGTTGTAACAAGGCAGTGATTCAGTTTGCCTTGAAGATAAACCTTCACAAAGGGGAAAGTGAGAACAAGGGGCTGGTTTGTGTCT
This sequence comes from Branchiostoma floridae, assembly GCF_000003815.2. Lineage (NCBI taxonomy): Eukaryota > Metazoa > Chordata > Leptocardii > Amphioxiformes > Branchiostomatidae > Branchiostoma > Branchiostoma floridae. The sequence continues at coordinate 7,079,892 of NC_049995.1, forward strand.
TTAAGTCGCCGCCAGCTGACTCTTGTCACGCGCCACTTCTGAGTAAATCACTCGTGTTGCCAAACTGCCAAGATGGCGGCGCACCTGTCACCTCTCGTCTGCCACCTGTACAAGCTGACACATGGCGCATGCGTGAACTGTTGCCGCGCCGCCAAGGCCCCTTATGGCTCGATTATCTCAATGATAGCGCCCCTCTGGTTGTTTTCGTGCCTTATAGGATCAATGCTAATCTGTCCTCGCATTTGATCCAAGTAAAAATAAAGTTGTTAGATACAAGGGCATCATCCAAGGAGGTTAAAAGATAGACATAGGTTGGCGTTTCTATTTATTTCACAAAGTACTCCCTAGAACCTACCAATGCTTTGTAAGACTATTCCTTTTTTAGGGAAAAATATTTAAACATGGTATTTGTTTGTTTGTTTGTTTGTTTGTTTGTTTGTTTGCATTCCATACCTGGTAAACAGGTCAAGGCGTAACTAGAAAGCCGGGTCTTACATCTGCTCGGAGATTGGGCACGTGTCCTTGTTGCGGGGATGTTTTAGGTCACGCGGCGGGGGAGAGAAGCACCTCTCACCGCCCCGGCAAAGGTTAACACACTCCCGCCGACACGGCCCGGCTCTCCCGGTGTCAGGTTCTCCCTCGTCATAACAAACCCGGGGACAGGCGAGTCAGGAACAGTTTACTCACCGTCTCACGTGGGGAACAGATACTGATAACGTGTTAGTTTTGTTACACTGATACATATTAGTGGGGTGTGTTATCATGTGGATGAAATTCTTCAATGACAGATGTCCATCATGTCCATTAGTTCATGTCACCTGAGACTGAATTTCGCAGTGAATTGGAGATTATGCCTTCAAGCCATTCATACTCCCCCTCCCAAAATATCAGGTCTAAAGATTGCATCTCTGAAAATGTACCAGTTCTCAAATATAACGTTATCAATCTCATTCTCTGACATGTTGAAGCACTCGCTTACTCGTTCACTCACTCATTCATTAACTCATTCATTCACTCACTCGTTCACTCACTCACTCACTCGTTCACTCACTCACTCACTCACTTACTCGTTCACTCACTCACTCACTCACTCACTCACTCACTCACTCACTCACTCACTCACTCACTCACTCACTCACTCACTCACTCACTCATTCCTTTATAAGGCTAAAGGGCAAATCCAACAGATTTTCACAACGTCTTCTTGCTGCGCACAAAACCTATCAACCACCCAAACAAATAATGACCATACCTTGTCCAGAACAAGAATCAAAACCGGGAGTTCTGCAGCAGTACCCAGTCTAAAAACCGCTAGGAGGGCCCAGATTTCTTGCACAATACAAGACCTAACCACCTACCAAATTTCATGACAATTATTGAAATTCGAGTTAATTTCGAGTTAGCGAGAAAGTGGAGTGTTCGCGGTGGTTTTAAGTTCAGTTCGCGGTAAGACTTCCTCGCGAAAACCACGAACATAAAACCACCGCGAACATTTCTTCATTTACAGTTTTTTATGCTGTTGATGATTAAAACTATCAAAAACCTAACTTTTTTGGCGAGACTAAAAAAAAAAAAAAAATGTAGGAAAATACTTTTGCATCGTATCTGTGCGGTGGTAAGCACCGAAGGTCACGGCATTTGCCAAGAAAACGTCGTGTTGTTTTAGCCTGGACTAACTTCCCTCAGACAAGCCGTCCTCGCCGCTGAAAGGAAATAAATCCCCCAAACGTTTCTTCAGGCGGCTGTGTTAGTCCTGTTAGTTCAGCATCTGCTGTCTCAGGAGACGGTGTTTCCATCACTACAGGAGAGGCCAGCACAATGCAATTCTCCGGTTCACAACAAATATATCACCGCCATGGCTCAAAACCCCTTGGATTAGCCTCGTGATTGAAGGATTTTGATTGGTTATTTGGTTTGAGTCACTTACACCAAGTACCTTTGTTCTAATCTCATGGCGCCTGCTACGACAGTGACGCTGACATTTGGCGCCAAAAGAAGCCACAAAGTCCTGTCATGACGTCAGAATCAAACAACAAGATCCTGACGGACCCCAGAACAAAGCGGTTTTGACGATATAAACGGAAAACGTCGTAACATTGTGCCCGTCTGTGTTTCGTCAGACCGCGAATTTTCCATTCATATCGTCCAACATCGCCATGTTCTGGGTTCCGTCGGCATCATCTCGTTTGATTCTGACGTCATGACAGGACTTTGCGGCTTCTTTTGGCGCCAAATGTCAGCGTCACCCGACATTGTAGAGGCGCCGAAAGACTGGACAAGAAGTCAACGGTACTGCCGGGTGTAAGTAACTCAAGCCCAATAGGCATTGGGCTTCGTCTTTAATGCTTTTAATGGGACTGATATATAAGAGAGGGCAGAAACTATTGCTCACTTTTTCCTTACATTTCATAATAATGACAATGTCTGATGACTTCGCTAACCGTGACATGTACCATCTGTTTTTCAATCATATATTCTAGCTACCCTAGCCTGGGAACCATACCATCGAGGCGCTCGGCGGTGTAGGGGTGACCGCCCGTACAGTTGATTGGTACAGGCCGGGGGAGTTCTTACGGGGTTAGATTGATTTAGTAGGGGTAAACTCAAAAAGGCCGGCTACAAGCTCTATAGGCGAAATCTCAAAGGGCAGCTAATCAGACAGGCTGACAGAAGCAGGCCGGTGCCGGGTAAAGCTCCCCAAAGCCGACCGCGGAGAATGGTACCCAGGCTAAGCTACCCCAGTACTAGTCCACCATTCTTAATGCAGCGTCCTTACAACCGAGTCAGAGGAAGAAACCATTATTTTCATTAAAAAGATAGGCTGTCGATATGGTTACCGTTGGCGATTTTGGCTGACCGCGAGCCTCGAGGAATTTGAAGAACAACTATCTCTGCCAGGTCCCTTACTGTTCATTTTCACATACTCGCTCATTGCCTTTATCAATTAATTAGTCATAGAAACTTCTGTTCTAAGCCGAGACTTCATAAAAATGCGACATTGGCGACGTTTGTTTGGCCGCAGAGGAATAGGCACGCGTGGCACTATCTCCAAGTAGATAAGGTAGAAAGTCGAACCGTTCCTCTTCTCCTGACAGTCTTACGTAAGTTCGTGTCTGGGGGCTGATTACAAGAAAGTGGACTTGAGAAAAACATGTGTTAGCGATATTAGAAACACACATGCCACAAGAACAGTGATTGACAGTGTTGTAACAAGTGACTGCATGATTCCAACTACAAGCGCTGGCTATATGAGTATATCTAGATTAGTTTGGTTACTCTTTCCATGGTTATTGGAGACTACTCAGCAAGCATTCTTTTATTACTTAACACTATTTTGATACGTAACACTTAATTGTTGATAGCCTTCGTAGATGTGATGAGTCTGTATTTTCAGAAAAAAAATTACGACTTTCTCTCCCCAACATCTGCTTGGAGGTGAGCGTGACTCACTGGCGTTTCCACAGACAAGATTAGAACAAAAGATTGTTTGGAATCACGATAAAGCCGGGAGGCGAGGTGACAGGGATTAGACTTGTGTCTACAGCCAGGCGCGTTGTCATGGCGACAGGCCACGCCCTGACGGATGCGTGCCGATGGTCTGTGCCAGAGTTGAGCCAGACAGACTTTTTTTCACACACCTACGCGCGAGTTTTTTTTTCTTTGAACCGTGCACACATATGGTACAAAAGAAAATGAACAAGGAGCAGAGGGGAAGGGGTGTGTAGAGAGAGGGTATGAGAGGGAGAGAGAGAAAGAGAGAGAGGGGAGATAAAGAGAGGAGGAGAGGGAGAGAGCGGGGAAGATAGAGAGAGAGGGAGGGAGAGAGGGATATGTGAGAGAGAGGGAGGGAGAGAGAGGGAAAGAGGGAGAGAGGGGGAAGAGTAGGGAAAGGGGGACAGAAAGAAACGAACGCGAGTGACGTGCATGGGTTAGATACTTGTGAGTGAGAGAGTGAGTGCGTGAGTGAATGAGTAAGTGCGAGTAAGTGCGACGTCATAGTAAGTAGTATTGGCATCCAGCAATTTAAAATATCTAACTTTAAAAATAGGAGACAGACAGCTAGGCTGACAAAAAGTTCTAATATGGAAAAATGCAGCTCCAGATATCACACTGAGGATGATTGCGGTGCGACAGACGTAGTTTAGGCGAAGACTGAAGAAGAACCCACACTATCTATTAAAAAGTCCTTGTTTCAGGTGTTTCACCGCGAAGGAAGTGAGGGCCAAGAAAAGGAAGACATAGATTTCAGCCCAAGGCACCGTGCAGCCAAACACAAGACGACAGATCTTCTGTCACGTTGTGTTACGAGGTGACTGCCCTTTACCGAGGTCCCCTAGTCACCGGGCATGTTGCCTAAACAAGCGATCTGTCATGCAGGCCTCGAGGTAAAGGACCGCGGCAGAGCGATAAAAATCTGCTCAAGATTTACCCAAGTCCTTCAAGTCGTAAATCTTTAAAAGCAGTTACGGTCCTTGGGCGAGATCCATCAATTCTATAGCCTCCTTCGCAGACCTTTTAGGTTCGGCCTACTTTTATTTTAGGAGGAGCTGCTCTCTATCGGGCTAGCTGCGCTTGCTATAGGGAGAATATTTGACAAGGGAGCTTGGCCACGAACTAGGGTTTCATTTACTTAGCCTCCACCACTCTAGGCCTTCCTACGGAGATGCGGGGATCGTAGAATTCCGAAAAAAATCGGAAGATTGGCCAGGGGAGTCAGTCAGCTTAGCCTTAGGTTCATGTTTCCCCTCCGCGAGGCCGACCAACTCCTATGGTAGCAAAACTCCCTTGACAAATTACTCTCCCTATAAGTATAATGGCCAGCGTAGTCAGTCCGGTAGAGACTACTCTATCGGCGTAGCTGCCAAGGGAGTTTGGTCACCAACTAGGGTTTCATTGGCCATCTAGTGCAGAGGGAGACTGACTCTCCTGGCCAACCTTTTGCTGAAGTCTACGATCCACATTGCCGTAAGAAAGCGCATGACTGAGGCTACGGGAGCGCTGATTTGCGATGTTCAACATAGGCCAAGATCTCTAGGCGTTTGCCATTTGGCATTGCGCTTCCCGACAACAGAGAACTTGGCAAATGTTGTTCCGTACCTAGAAGACCTGCGAAGGGGGCTACTAGTTTGATTTCTTGTTTCGAGTGCCATACTAGTACTCGAAAAACTAAATAAGAGAGCTCCTCTCCAGTCAATTTGCTCAGTACACTGAGTAAATCAATTAACAGTGATGCTAGATTAGCGCTGCGATTCAGTACGGGTGCTGGCGCGCCATGGGGTCCTTGATTCAGATAGCGGGAGATGTGGGGGGATAAGATTAGGGGGTGCCGATTGTTTTCGCAGGTTGTTGTGAAGGGGGGTTATCCAAAACACACCTGTCGTTTCCAATCAAATACTAGACGGCCGACTTTTAGTCTCGCGTTATAGGGCAAGATTTACGGTAAACAAGGCTGGTTTGTTCAGTGCGTTACCACTGCGAGGTTTCAGACGACACTGCAAGGTTTCAGACGACACTTTGTGTCCCTGAGGAAAAAATACTCTCAAAGCAGAGGTTAGCCTCCGCTTGGCTTTCGACGACCTTTCAAGACGTTTTGGCAGGGTTTCTTCGTTAGCTGGTGGACAAACGAAACCCTGCCAAACTGGAAACGCTTACAAAATCATAAAAAGACATAAATAGGGCCAAATCCTGACCTCTGCTTGAGAGTAAAAAGCTTTAGCCAAAGTCTTAGCAAGGAGGTTATATGGTCTTAGTAATGCACGATGGGGCGTTTTTTCGCGGTCGTTTGCTTCGGCTGATTAACCGAAAGAGGTGTCGATTTCGCCAAGAATCGACAGCAAGGCACAAACTAAATTGACACAGTGGTGAAGGATAAAGGGTTATAGAAAGGTTAGGGGCTAATTTGTCGTGTTTGTTTTACTTTAGGGAGGAGGGAATGGTAAACCACATACAGGCCCCAAGGTTACAGTGTCCCTCGGGACGTGGCGATAAAGAAGTCAATGAAATCAAGACGAGAGATCACATTGAGAACGACAAGGCCAAACAAAGGGGCTATACTTCTCTTCGCAGCGGTGAAACGTTCCATGTGTTGCCGTGTAATTTATCGCACCGGCCGGCTCAAGAACATATGTTTGCCTTGTCTACACTGCAACAACGCAAGGCTTAGAGGAAGCCATAGTTTGACTATATGGTTTCTAAAACCACGACACTGATATCAACACACACATACAGCACTTTCTACTAAACCAGACACATTCCTGCACAGACTCAGTTTTATAAACAAAGGCTAGAGGGTGTAGAAACATGTGCTAAAGTTGGCAAACTTTAGAAGGGAACGGGCTAGGCGATACGTACTTATTTCCTTGGGTATCGTTGGCTCCAGGCTATTAGAATCGCCGAACCCTTGTCTCGAGCGAGCCTGGTGGAAAAGTATAGCAAAGATACAGGCTTAAAGTCTAGAAGTAAGTCAAAATCTTTATAGTTCGTACCAACTGGTAATTGCAACACACAAATTGGTGCAATACACTGGTACTAAACGATTGAAAGAGGCAATTAAAAGCGGTGAATGTACGGAATGTGGTATCCCAAACGCTAGCTGAAAAGTAATTAACTTTTAATCAAGTAGTCAAGGCTTGATTAGCATTGCGTAGGCGGTGGAAATTCCTTCCCCATCTATGCAATGTCCAGTCGGATTTACACAGGCTAAGAGGAATTCTTGTAAACAGCGAACAATGAAAAAATAACAAAGGATGCTCACCTGACCATAGTAGTACGGTTGACGGGGTGCGCTGTGGACAGAAGAGGCGAGGAAAATCGCCAGAAAGACGAGTCTTGGTAGCATCTTGAAGATTTCTGTGGATTCTGGTTTATAGAGACTGCTAGTCTGTCTACCAACTGCCAGCTGTGACCGAAACGTCTGAAGTCTGCCGGCTCACACCCGCGCGCCTTTATACATATGCAAAACCGCACAACAGTACACAACAGTCGTGACGTCACAACAAATCACAGGCCCACGAAGCCGTGACGTCACGCACTCCTCAGGGACAGGTGTTTGTGTGTGCGCCATAACCCCCCCCCCCCCCCCCTCTTTCTTATGTCTACAAATCGTTTCCGAAGTAGGGTGAAAGTACTCAAGGCCCACACAAGGAAAACAAAGAAATTATTTTACGATTGTTACTTAGGGTATTCAAGGGGACTTAAAACTCATAACTTCCCTCACGTCAAAGGATATGCGATAAAAGGTCACAGGAAAAGGTGGAACAAAACAACTTTTGATCCGAACTGAAGTTTGGACCGACGTATAGCGGAAACTGTCTAGCAAAAATCATGTGCTAAATCCTTTCGCCAAGGTTCAGTGGGCAGTATAGAAGGACGTATTGTGTAGTATGTAAGTTCTGTCGTTCAATGTCTGAAAGGTAGGTTGTTCTAGTGTGTGGGGTCTTTGTAGTATGATTCAGCGATATCGAGTTTTTATCGCTAGAAAATCTATCTATCTATCTATCTATCCATTCATTTATCTAACTAGCTATCCGGCCATCTATCTATCTATCTATCTATCACAGTATCTATCTATCCATTTGTCTATCTATCGGTCATTTTCTCTTCTCCGTCTGTAACGCCATTGAAACCACATGCAAGTGGGTACACAAAGTCATATAGTTTTCTTTGTTTTCAAACGACCCTTCGACAGTACAATACACACCAGTTTCTAAAGGTTTAATACTATAGGGTAGGCACCTGTTGTTAATTGAATCCTCCAAGTAGACAATTGTGTGGCATCCACAGTAGATTTAAAGTGACAGACATGTCTCTTTACTGGCTAAGAAAATCCCTTTAAATTCTTCCATATGTGCTACCAAGTTGGACTATTCCATTGTCGAATCGACAGAGGGGTGAGAGGATTTTGTTTTTATATTCCAGGTGTATTGAGGGTCTCAATATTCAACAAAGATACTGAAAACTAAAGGAGAATCATTATTACTTTCATCTGTACAAATCCTACGTTATACATTTTAATGTTCAATGTCGGACAATTATTTTTTCTAACACAATACCCCTTTGCCCATGGGGGATTATATTGGTACATACACAAAGCTAACGTTCCCACCAAAGTCTTGTACTTTGTTTTACACGATATTTGCCATGTCATGATTTGACTTCGACCTTGGCGCTGGAAAGTATACACTTTTCCCTGAAGCAAATAATTTCGTAATTCCAGAATTCACAAGGGGCGAGACATAAAATAGTTGGTTGCTAGTAAACACAACCTACACACGACACAGATATCATGGGAAACAGAGACATATTTTAAACATTACTCTCTATACACCGCGCTTTCAATCGTTTAACGATAAATTAAGATTGAAATTTATTGAAATTGCAGACAATGCAATGCATGGCAAACCCAGGTAACTTAGCTGATATTGGGTTCCAACGTGCAACACATACATACATTTACACTTCTCATACATACAGAATACACATGATTAACTGAAATATATACTTCAAGTATTTGTTGCTTCTTCATGTGATATATTCTTTAACTGTTTCCTTCGCCGGAAGTTTGTGTTACAAACAGCAACTTAACATGTCCTTCAGATATGAAGGACGGAAATAAAAATCATTTGTTTATGTTGTTTCCGCCCGCATTGCTCTATAAAAACAACAACATAAAGAAAACTGACGGAATTAACTTTATTGATAGACAGGCAAATATTAACTTAACTCAAAACAAGTTCTAGGGCTAAGGTTGTTTCATGATGACTATATCTTCTGTAGTCGACTTTGACCTTGAAACCCTCTTGACAAAGTGCCATAATTCAACACAGATGTAACGCGCCCCCCTCCCCCGACTATAAATCTCATCACATCTTACTAAGACTTCAGAATTTCCTGGTGCCAGAAATCTTAATCAGATTGAAAACTTGTTGAAGGACTTGAGAGGATTGGGTAACGTCCTTGGGAAAGAGGAAGACCTTGAAGGAACGGAAGTGAAGTCACTTCCTTGTTCTCTTGGGATATTCCCATTAAAATTTAGTGATTAGCTTGGGGGGATAAAGTTGTGTGTTCAAAGCTTCATTTCTATTTCGATTTTTCTACTCCATATTTCATCTTCAGTGTTGAAGATAGCACATTAAACATGTTATGTGGATATACTTTCGCAGCTTGGCAATAGTTTTAACCGTTAATTATTTCTTCAATGGAAATATTAATTGTACTTGATATAGCGAGAGAGTTCTACCTTGAAGAAGAATTTTACAGAGACCAAAAATGATTAATTAAAAATACTTCGTCTAAAAAAGTCTGACAATCCCTTAACATTAAAAATTGAACATCCCTTAGAATATCCAAAAGTGCTTAATGAGTCACCCCTTCATGGTGAATGCTTGTGTGCGTCAGATCTAAATCTTTTTTCCTATACGAAAAGTCAAAGTTTTACTGTATTTTAGATCATAGATGCAAGTGGCAACGTCATTTCCTATACCACTGAGATTTACACTCCCCTAACGGACCAAGTTGGAACTACAGCTCCAAAACTATCGTCGTCTGCTTTACAAGTATCAATTTCTGCACTGCAACCACGTCATGAATTTTCTCCCTACATTCTTCACATTGTCAAGCCTCAACCTTGTGAAGAGACATGTCGACAGTTGTGTTCACAAAGTGTGTATCTCCAACAGGAAGAAGGTGTCGTTTTCACCAATTCCGCCATGTGGCGCATCTCAAAGAATGTGACCCACCAAGGTCAGCTCCTGTGTTATGAACATGCGTTGAAATACGTGATTTCCAGGTCGGACCCATGACTGGACAAGACTGAATTCCTTTCTTGGCGCTGTGCCCAGTCTATATGACGGACAGCAGTGTTGTACTAATCTACTGACTTCCATGTTGATGTTTACACAAACCTTAGGCCTTGACTGGGCAGGTGCCAAAAATGAGAAATGAAGAAGTGAGCCAAAGTTTGAGGATCACATCCTTCTACCAAGGTTAACTGAAGAAGTAACATGTAATAATCGGCTTTCCATCTCAGTGGTTGTGTGTTTTAAAGATGTGCGAACATTATTGAAAGGAATTCGCTATCAGTAACGTCAAAGAGTTTATATGTCGGATTCCCGATCCGAGTGTGCGGGTTCAGTGCTTAAGCCTGTGCAAAGACTGTGTGTATGGTGTGTGTGTGTTTGTACGTAATTGTGTTTTTAAATGTTTGCATGTGTATACGTGTGTTTGTTTAAGTTTGCGTGCGTGTGTGTGTGTGTGTGTTTGTGTGTCAAAACGACTTTGCTTACCTACTTTCTTTTTTTAGATTTTTCTCAGAAAACTTGTAGCGGTCAAAACGTGAAACGGCTGAGTTTAACATGTCAGTGCCCTTCGATTCTAAGAATCCAGCAAAGACGCTTCATTTATTTCCACACGTTGCCCACCATTTCCACAATCTTTCTCAGAAATTCAGTGATTCATCAAAAACGCCCTCCTACAAATCTTGTTTCGAGCATTAGTGACAAGATTCAATCATCACTCAAGACTTCTTCTGGAATTGGAGCCCCAAAGTTGTTTATTTGTGTGTTTAAGACGAGACAGCGTTGTTTGCAAGGCAGGTCCGTAGCATTTCTTAGAGAACTGTAGAACTTCTCACAACTCTTGTGAGCTCGAGTTCTGTGCTTGAGAGAGGCACACCTCGAGTGTGTTATAACCCACCCTATACTTATCCAAAAGCCCTACCAACCTTACCCTGGGAGCCAGCCGGGCAGCTAGGACAGCTTATCTACCCTTCTCAAAGGTTAGCGATAACTCCGTCAGGCTTAAACTCCCCGGAGCGCTAATGTGAGATCTGCGGGCTGACTGCCTTGGGTCCCCGAACAAAACTCGCTAGCTACCCGGTCCTGTCTGGCTCCCAGGGTATACCAACCTCTGACTCTGGGCTGACATCTTGAAAACGTGATAGTCACCTGTTTTGTCAATCCTTCCATATGTGGTAAATCTCAACAGAGAAAGTCTTGTTGTAAAAGCTTTCTATGAAAACGAAGAAACATGCATTCCAAAGGTTTTATTTACAAGTTTTAACATCAATATGGTTATGTACAAAAACGAAGCACGACGCTTAGAAATGTCCGTTGTGCTAGTATCATATAGCGTCTAGTATCGCGTCAGTCTCCACACAATGGTACATCTGCTTTATTTTATCTATCTATATTAAATGACATCTATATAAAGGCCTTGTACGCCTGCGTACAATGCTGTTGGACATATACAAGACTTACAAAGCTAGTGAACCATCTCTAACATTGCTTCACGTCATTTTCCCGTGTTTGTCAAAATGGTGTTCCATTGCGAAAGTTCCAAGCGACAGTAAACACTGATAAAATCTAATTTACAATGAGACCAACCACTGACAAGTTGACAAGTTTTATTACAGATGCACGGCATCGCAGCAGTAGCTGAATTGCGCCGTCATTTACAATTATGTACATTAAAACCAGCCATGATAAAATCTCTTCGTTATCTTACAATCTTAAAAGGAAGTACAAACCACTGTATGAATAAGTTCAAAATAACGGTCCTTTCATACCACAACCCCATCCTGTCAATGCCACTACATGCACACATTCTTTGAAACCGAGATTGTTTGTCGTCAAGCTAATAAACATAGGACGTATTATTTCCTTCTGGGTTTTCTCACGGCTTTGTACGGTTTCTTGCTCGGCGCCAGTTCTCTCTCCATCTGTACATGTTTCTTGGGTGATACCAGAAGTGTGTTCTCTCGTCTCGGTCTTCCCGGCTTCTTGTGCGCGCTCCTGTCTGCAGTCATCGGTGCACCCGCTGGGGGGAGCCCCAGCTTCTGTAATACAGAGAAAATAGAGAACGAAATAAATCAGATGTATAACGAGATCTTAATCAAGGATTTTGCGAAGTAAAAACGTATTTTGTTTTACCCTCCGCCCATGAGCGGTACCGTATTGATTTGTGACGTCATGGGTCGGACATCTTGTTTCTATACCACCTTGTCAAAAAAACCTATGTAAATTTGGATGTTTATTTGTATATCAAGGGCAGTGTTTTCGTCTGCTATTTGAGCTTTGGACGCTAGGGGGCGGTAACCAGAAAGGGTCACTGAATTGCAGAGACAACGTTACGAAGTCAGTGACGTCACGGTGATGCACTAATGCACTTGAATTGATTAGCCTAAAGCGGCACAAGAAAACAGCAAACACATTTCATTTTCCTGACCTCGACCTCTTCCGTTGTGACGAAGATGGGAAGGACGTCGTTGGACGGACAACACTTCTGTTTGCAACAGCAAAAAGCGCCCCCTATGAACAGCGCCAGGGTTAGTGCACACAGAGTTGGTGGTAGGAGGGTCCACATGGGGTCTACTGGAGCATCTTCAGTCTCCAGATCCACGCTTCCATCAGAAAGACCTACAAGAACAGAAACGGAGGAAAGTTCGAAGGACAGAAAAGATGAAATTGATGCTCAAACATCTGCTTGGAGTTTACACCTCCCGATGACACTGGTGCTTTTACTATCCCAGCAACTCAAATAAGGAAAAACAAACAAGAAAAACAAATGCATAAACAAGTAAACAAACAAAATGACGTGTACATGGAGGTGGTACCTGGAGCAGGTGTACTGGCGGATGTCTGGCAGGTGTCACCCGTAAATTCACCTGTACAGGTGCAGCTGAAGCTGTCCTGCATCACCTGGCAGGTGCCACCATTTAGACAGGGTTTGTCCGAACAGGCGTCAGGTACAGAAACTGTGAGTTTACAATAACTGGATTATTAAGCATTTGTATGGCATTGATATTAGGCCACAGCAAGTAAATTTTATGGATGACATCCTCTGCAGTCTGCAAAAATAGTGCGATAGGGCGAAAAAAAAAGATGGGTGAAAAAAAACAAGATGGCTACATTTTCAAAAAATAGGCACCGTAAAGTTGTGATGAATGTTGTAACAAGAATTAAAGGGACAAAACATGGTATCAGAGCCAACAAGGCATTCATTCCTGTATTCAAGACATGTACTGGTGTGGTAAAAGTGACACCAGTGTGGTAGACTGGCATAACCAACAAAGTTGGTAACCACACTCATGGCTTCCATATTGGTGTCACTTTTACAACTATCCAATAAGTTTCATTTCTACAACTACAGCCATTGGTACCTCGCAAGTGTCACTTCTACAAGTACAATTATTAGACTACAATAAAACATATTTGTTCATTTTGGTACTTTATCGTCATGTTGACCATCCCTGCAGAAGAAAAAAATTCTTGTTTTTTTCTGAAATCAGGCAAAAATTAATGCGCGCGCTGATGTCATCCATAAAATTTACTTGTTGTGGCCTAAAGTACAAATGTACCTATTGCAAGGTATATACTAGCAGAGAGTTGGTCATGGTCGGATGGTTGTCTTACTGTCTGTGTATTTAACAACATAACTGGATGTTGTTTATGGTACCTGGTGTGTTAGCAGGTACCGGCAAGGAGAATGAAAACCTCTTTGGTACCGGTAAGAGGAAGACATGGCTTGATTATCGGTACCCTGGCGGCTTTCATGATACTTTCTGTTCTGATAGCTCGTTCTTTATATTGTTTTGAAAAAGCAACATCTAAAGGTTTGAAATCTTCTGAAATGAGGTGTTTTGAGCTATTCTCAACAAAAGCACATGTACACTGATGATGATGATGGCTGTTTCTTCGTATCCGAAGATCAATGGTAGGCAGACAAGGTTGCTTAGACGACCAGTCTGCCTGGCCTGCACGTGACTTTTTAAGGTGAAGGAGGGGTGTGCACTCCCTTCTCCACCCTCTCGTCTACTGGCGCACTAAGTCCTACAGGGACAGAACTGTTTGCCACGTAAGACGGCCCCAGCAGATGCAGGTTTATTATTTGGAGTTTCCGTCTCCTAGGAGGACTTCAGACCAAGGATGCAAGGGGTTCCTCCTACCCCTGACTCGTGTGTCATGGCGGGTGCGTCATGCCCGAACATGCCCCTAAGGCCTGTCACCACCACAAAGGCCTGTCACTGCCACTAGCCACAGCTATGTACTCATTTACACCTGAGTTAGGTGAGGAAAGTCGTGTAAAGTGCCTTCCCCAAGGGCACAAGATCGGTGACACGGCAAGCGGATTTGAACCCGGGACCTCTCGGGCCTGAGACCAACGCGCTCCCGATCGTGCCACGCGGTCCCACATACATGTACACTATTGAACCATTAAAGCACAGATGCATTTCTTAATAATTCAACACCCACCTTGCTGACAAGATGGCCCCTCCCAACCCTCGGCACAGCCTTGTGCGCATGCTCCGGAGTAAGGGTCACAGGGTTCATTGTCGGTACAGTGACACTGCTGTGCGCAGCCTGCGCCAAAACTTCCCGGTGAACAGGCTGGAAAACAAAAGAACTGATTGGGTGTTTGACTCTCGTGCCCATGACGTAAGCACTATCCGCCATCTTGGAGAGTTAAATTTAGAAGTAAGAAGTGTACTTAATCATTATAATTACCACGTAGCTATGCCATTATGCGCATGCAAAGTTGTGGACCTGACAAAACATTTCATTTTGAAAGATGTATATGTATTACTTCGTAATGGTCATGGTAAAATCTTAATCCACATCATCCATACAGCATCGTTTATGGCTTAACAGTCCTACAAATGAAAGACAGACTCTGCCACATAGACCATATCTGTAAGCTGACTCAGGTCTGTTGACAGCGTTGACAAGGGGTCAGGGACAACGCCTTCATTATGTAATGTGTCTGTTTCGCATCCAAAGGAAGGCATAACACCGAAAATAGGTTGTGAACGAGAAAGCTAACATTTTCGAGAAAACGCAGGATGTTTCCCTCCCAGTAATCTACCCTTCAGGAAACCAAAAGTGGGACATGGGAGAGATAGTCAATATGTTTCCCATTTTTGTACCACTAACCTTCTGTACAGTCGATCCCGGTGAACCCTGTTGCGCATGAGCAGCCCTGAGGGTCTGGAACGCAGAAAACACGACCTGCGCATGCGCCATCATCACCGCTGGCAGCGTCACACTGGAAAGAACAATCGCGCCCAAATCTGTTCCCGCCACACCCTGAAAAATAAGTTTTATATATGAAAATATGTTTTTATTAGATTTCGTTAAAATGGAAAAGGAAAGTTTAATGATGGTCAAGTTTGAAACAAAAATATTCATTTACATCTTAATACTAGCGGTATATCAACAACAAAATAACATGAAAATAAACTTCTGCATAATTTGTCTTTAGGATAAGAAAGCTCTTAACCGTTCTGTGTAAGAATCATGAAAGAAAAGACGATGAAATGTATTATATCATTATCAGAAGTACCAACTCTGTGTAGCAAGTATAACGTTATTTGTGTTTAATTCATTTATTTATTTATTGGTTTGGCTGTTCAGTACGCACAGACAGGGGGGGGGGGGGTGCCCAACTAGCCTGTGGCTATTACAAAGGGCTAGACTTTTTCACAAAAACAGAGACTATACAAATGGAATTGTAGTTGTGTTTTTCTCACCTATCTCACAGTTATCTCCCATGAATCCAGGCGCGCACGTGCACTCCCCGGTGTTGTGGTCACACTGACCTCCGTTGTAGCAGGCTGGGCAGTCCCCCTCACAATTCTGCCCCCACTTGTTCTTCGGACATCCTGAAAATTAAGTGCAGTTCTCCTGTTCTAAAAATTTATCATCATGTTTACCTTCACAGAAGGTTTAGCATTTGCTTGCAGATGTTGCATTTAATGTGTGCGCTTATTATATTCTAATTCTCATAATATTCTCATGTCAAATCAAAAATACTTAATGATGCTGTTTCGCTCACCTCTCACGATAAGACGGACGATCCCCTGGTTCCCCTCCCTCCGAGTTGTCTCGGAAGTAAAACACTCATAGATGCCCGCATCTTCTGCAACCACGTTGTCAAATGTCTCCGCAATCTCAATCTGTGTTAAGAAACATGCAAACTTGTTACTTGTACTAGCCTGAGATCCAGCATCAGTATGACCCGCCCCCATACGTTATGTTGACATAACGCCTGACCTAAAATCGCCGAATATACTACCGAGTGAGGGTAGCGAACACAAGACGTTCCTTTCCATAAACTCATGTTTATTCTGGTAAGACTGTAATACTCATTCAAGTTAAATAGCCAATGGGAAGGGTGGATTGTGATTGGTCCAAACAGCCTGGCTGCATGACAATGAGATATAACAATCCGCCGTCACATAACTGTTAAGCTGGTGCATGTGTTACAGTAAATGGCGGTTGTACCGGCTTTAGTAGAAAAAAGAACATTACTTACCCGTTGAGCTACATTGCCCCTGTTGAGTTTGATGACGATGAGGCTGCCGTCATGCTGCCAGCGGATGTTGACCTGTGACCTCCCTACCTCTGCCTCTGACAGCGTCATGTGTAATCTTACCGAATCTCCGATGCTGGCTGTCACTGTGAACTGCGTCGAGAGGAACACCGCTGTGTCGAAAATAGGTCAGTAGTATTACAATCAATTTAACTTCAATTGAGTACAGTAAGGAGAACATACATACATGTATGAGCGTAGGGTTCGCCTCGCTCACTCGATAATATATTTTGTAGCCAAAGAAACAGACCAGTCTTTATATGCCATGAGAAAAATGTGAAACATTAACGTTAACTACTTCACCACAGCGAATGACAGCCATTTGTAATCAGAAAGCCGAAAATCATTTTGAGTATACACATGTTAAAATAACTTCTTTGGATATCGATAAGCACAAACCATTTACCCGCCAGGCTGATCGCCCAGAGTTCCGATGCACAGCTGTACATCAGTCACTGCATATACAAAATGTATGATACTGGTAAGCTAGTACAAAGTGAAACTTGTTGCTTACCCGAGGATAAGGTCTTGGCGGTAGAGACTGACACCTCCTGACCACTGCTGTCTGTCCCGCTACAGGTGAACACACCTGCCGCTCCACCGTCAGGTGTGAAGGTAAGCATACCACCTGGCCACGCCTCTGGACCTGCAAACAGTCGTAAAATATATTTTATTCTCTTTCAAACTCTGATATAGAATTGGTCCTTGTAGTATTGTAGTTCCATAAAAATCACTAGGTGGCCCAATCTAATATCATTTCGGCAGAAGCCGTTTAGAGCAAGTGCACATTGTGAGAGAAGGTATCATTTACACAATATAGATGTTGCAGGTTACTTTTGTTCTGTGTAAAATCGCACAATATTGTTTTTTTTTCGTTCGTTTTCATTTCATTTACGTTCCTTTCCTTTCGTTTAAGCCCCTTAATTTTAGTAGTCTGTTTTCTTTTTTCTTTACATCAGATTTTATGTAAGTTTGGTACAGTACCTATGGTACTTGTGACCGCTGAATCTGGGATTACCCATGACCCTTCAGCCGTGAACTTGACGGAGTCCACGGTGTTGGTGACGCATTTCAGGAATGTCTGCGCTCCTGAGGGGTCCACTAGGGGGCGCTCGTTCACAAGGGTGACGTCAGCTACTGCATCTGTGATACGGGTATAATCATGTATGTAACAGTATAGATAGTAATATTTCATAATGGATACGCTAAGTACTCTAAGATTACCAGAGTAAATAAAATACTCGAAAAAAGTAAGTATTACTGACGAAAGTTAGTGGGTACTATCTGAAACGTCCGACCGTTTCTAAAATCATATCCAGCTGCTTTTGGGCATATCTTATAATTTGGTGGATCCCAACTTTCATCGACGTAAATACACGATGAATTTAGAGAGACCTTTGTAGTGTTCAAAACAATGTTGAGAACGCTGTTTTTAATGTGGTTTTGGAAATAAGGCACATAGTAGTGTACAAGGATAACTTTTATGAAAATACATACCGTCGCCAAGCAACCAAACAACGCGTAAATACTGGCTGGATTCCAAGCAGATATCATGACCAAAATACTGAAATACTTCTAATACTTGCTCAAAATTTTCTGGGTAATGTTGACTAATTGTAATGAAATCTAAGAACATGTTCTTAAGAAATTTAGTCCTGCAGAAGTAAAATTATAAAAAAGGAGAATTTAACTCACCAACGTTGTTCACCAACTCTGCCAATACTGCACAAATAAAAATACTAGTAGCTAGTCCTGGATTCACCATAGCCGTCGTAAAACAGTAATCCGTGATCACCAAAATGTGCGCTCGAGGAAAGACGGGCGTATAAAATCGCGAAAAGACCGGTCTAACATGCTGAATTCGGAAATAAGAAGTCCTAACAGTCCTCAAGTCACCCACAAATCCATCGCAACCAGTTAGGAAATATATAACAAGTGGTTACATTCAAGAAGGTGTAGCCAAATCTAGGGCTAACACCACTACAAACAACTTATGTGGCTTCAAGTGCACTGATGGTATGCATCAGAGCGCAGCTACATGCTTCAGAATGCAGCGAAGCGTGAAGAAGTCCTGCCTAATGTTGAAATGTAGCACGGGGCCAGTAGCATCCGGCTTTTAAGTACCGATATTTCTTTAGTAGTATGAAATTAATCCACGGAAAGTTTTTTTTAGGTATGACTCTATTTTGAAATTGAGATAGTAAATCCAGTGGCTATATCTGTCAGCATACATTTGTATGCTAGGAGTTGACTTTGCGTAAACAACTGTTTACGGTGTTTTTTTAGTGTCTTGACGGATAAATATTAAAGGCATAACCATCTATGAATAGTTGTCGCACGATAACAAATTGATAGATTTGATGGATATGATAGAACGTGACATACTGTCTTTAGAAATATACTGTTACTATCTAGTATGGGGCAAATTTCGGTATTTCCGGACTTGCGCAGATGACCCAGTTTTAGTCCATTCAGAATGCTTAGGTAGGCTTGGGAAAGTTGGCTGTAGAGATGTTTTTCTTGGGATATGTTTGGATTTTGGAGGTGCATATTATAGTCAAGGGTTATGGCTTCTATATTGTGTTGCAAAAACAGATTTTTAGTGATATTTGTGGTTGCAGTAGGCCTTAGAAGTTAGGTGTTTTGATGTTGTTTACATGCAGTGAAAGGGGGTGAAAAGGTCACCACCTATGTTTTGATGGTATATAATATAATTCCGCCGTAAATTTTTTCCTTTTTTTTGTCGTTAAATTACTCTTCAGAGGTCGGACAACCATGCCAATGTGAGTTTTTCATGTTCTAAAAGTCAGGTAGGTGATTTTTGACAGCCTCTTTCTCCCATGATTCCCATTGTTAAGAATATGCATAGGAAATACTGAAATGTAGCCTATGTATGCATCTTCCGCGGATCAACGCTGTGTAGTTGTAATTGGTGCAGTGTTAGACCAAACTGCTAGGCGACGCAATCAATGATTCTGAATACCAGGGTATAAACTAAAGGGTTGATGACCAACCTAATCCTCTGTGTATATGGTGTCACAAGGCTTGGTCATTTGCTTCGCTCACTCAGTTGACAATAAACACCAAGAAATCAAGAAATTCATTTACTGTAACACCCCACTGACTTCTGACTGGTCAACACCATCTAGCTATATTAGAATGTTGTTAACTGTACTCTCTTTCTGTCATTAATCTTCTTTAGTCCAGGATCTGATAATTTGTCTCATAAGTCATAGTAACATGTTATCTTTTATCCTCAGGAGCTGGTATATTCCTTGTCTGAGGAACAAATAAAGTCAATCCTCCTCAAGACACTGGACAAAGAACCAGCTGTCCTCTATAACATTCTGCAGTCACGGCAGTGGAGAGATGCTGAGGGTGGGGGTACCAGTCTTGCTGAGGATGGTGGTGATTCTGACAGTGGGAACTGTGCTGAGGGTGGGGACCTTACTGGTGATGGTGACGTCGCCAAGGGTAGCAGCGGAGGTGGTGACGTTGCCAAGGGTACCGGCGGAGGTGGTGACGTTGCCAAGGGTAGCAGCGGAGGTGGTGACGTTGCCAAGGGTAGCGGTGGAGGTGGTGACGTTGCCAAGGGTAACAGCGGAGATGGTGACGTTGCCAAGGGTAACAGCGGAGGTGGTGACGTTGCCAAGGGTAACAGCAGAGGCAGAGATGGTGCTGTTGCCAAGGGTAACAGCGGAGGTGGTGACGTTGCCAAGGGTACCGGCGGAGGTGGTGACGTTGCCAAGGGTAGCAGCGGAGGTGGTGACGTTGCCAAGGGTAGCAGCGGAGGTGGTGACGTTGCCAAGGGTAGCGGTGGAGGTGGTGACGTTGCCAAGGGTAACAGCGGAGATGGTGACGTTGCCAAGGGTAACAGCGGAGGTGGTGACGTTGCCAAGGGTAACAGCAGAGATGGTGCTGTTGCCAAGGGTAACAGCGGAGGTGGTGACGTTGCCAAGGGTAGCGGCGGAGGTGGTGCCGTTGCCAAGGGTAACAGCGGAGATGGTGACGTTGCCAAGGGTAACAGCGGAGGTGGTGACGTTGCCAAGGGTAACAGCAGAGATGGTGCTGTTGCCAAGGGTAACAGCGGAGGTGGTGATGTTGTCAAGGGTAACAGCGGAGGTGGTGCCGTTGCCAAGGGTAGTGGCGGAGGTGGTAAAGTTGCCAAGGGCAAAAAGGGGAGAGGTGGCAGAGGGACAAGAAGTAGTGACAACAAACCGAAGTGGTGTTCTTGTGGTCAATGCCAGAAGATGTTAAGGGACGAAGAGAGGTTCTGTTGCGGCGCTGATCCAGTGTCCTGTGTCTCCAACCTCCCTGTAAGTAGTTGTAGGGCCTAGGAAATATGAAGCGTTTCCTATTTCAGTCCCAAAAAAGTTAGGGTCAGTAGGTAAAGATTTTTTTTTTAAAGACTTTGGCCAAAATTCTAGTAATACAATACCGTTCAACAAAGTAAAACTGAAATGCATGAGGACACTTCTGTGCCATATTTTGATTTTGTGCCTAGTGGTTACAAATTTGTGGTTATTGGGCCGGGGATGTTCATCCTTTATAAGATAGAATTACTGTAGGACAAGGAGTTTTTTTACTTAGTAGTAACTACAGTTTTTGGCCCACCCTAAAAAGGCCAGCATTGGCACGATTTTCTAGAGTCGGTTAGGAAACACAAAACACAGCATTTTTGTCTAGGCCTATTGTCTGTTGTTCTATTCTGAGACATGTGTATGCATGCATTGACTGTAGATAAGTGTTTATCAGGACAAGAAAAAGACCTAAAGTTTTTGCAAGTAATGAGATTAAATATCATATCCAGTAAATAGGTTTGTGTACAAGGTTCCAAATAGTATAACATTCAATTGATGAACAATTATAGATTCTATTTATATCAAAAATCATATATTGGGTTTATGCATGATATATGGTCAATGAAGGTGTCAGTGTTACATTAGAGATGTACATTAATGAAATTCGGTATTGTCAGGCTGATTGCACCAAAAAGGTTTCAGTGTCTTAAACCAGGGCTCGAAATACTGGGTGCATGTGCACCCAGGTGCACCCAAAATTGGAGCTGTGCACCCAATTATTTTCTGTTGGTGCACAGGGTGCACCCAAATATTTTCTTATGTTTATGTATGTAAAGATATCAAAGTATAGTAGTATACATCATGTTCTTGACATGATGAGATCTAAGTGTTAGAAAGATAATAAAAATGTCTGTCATGGTACTTGTTTAAGAATTTGATAGCTTGCAACTAAGTTTTATTATTAGGTTATTACTTAAATTTAAGTGGTGCACCCAAATATTTTTTGGTGCACCCAATTTTTTAAGCTGGGTGCACCAGTGCACCTAATCCCCAAAAAATGAATTTCGAGCCCTGCTTAAACCCATCACCGAAAAGTAGTCAAGACTTTCAGATACATTTAACAGTCAATGAGGCGGAAACCATTTATGAACACTTAAACGGCAATATCTGTGTGTTTTTTTTTTTATAAAAGTGAAAAGCAGACATACAAAATCAATATACTACATGTTGAAATCCAACATGTGTATATACATAGCACATAACATATATAGCCATGTAAGCATTATTTTCTCTTCTCTTCTAGGACATGGAGATGTACATCCTTGACCCTGGTAGGTTGCGGTTGAACAGGGCCCTGAGAAACGACATCCTGGCCTTAAAGGATGACCTTCAAGACCCAGGTTCTGATAACAGGGAGTTTCGACGCGCTGCATACAGGCATTTTCTGCTGTGGCAGTATGGCCGACTGGGGGAGGGGGGCAGGGTGAAGATACCCAGTTGTTGTGTTTCTAAAATAAGGAAGGCTTTTCCTGACCCTTATGGGCAGTACGAGAGACCGGTTGCAAACCGACTGGACTAGCAAAGACAGCTAATGATACGCTACTTATCCTGTTCTCAAACAACATTACACTTGGAATCATTCACAATACAACAGATGAAATAGCTGCCTGATTTTATCCTAAAACTCCCTACAGTTTCTCTTTGGCATTTGCTAAAGAGGAACAGGGGTATTGATGAAGCCAATGTAATGCAGAGCAGTCCTTGTCCCTCTGTATAGGTGAATCATTCATTAGAACGTTTTCTGAGACCAGGAGGAACAAACTATTCTCCAAGCAGAGGTTAGGCTCTGGATGATTGATGTTTTCTTAATGTCTCGCGTCCAAGAAAATAGAAAGAACAAAATAGAAATCCCAATAAAATCACCTGAAAAACGTTAGAAATAGCCGGAGCCTACCGCTGCTTGAAGAATAGAACAAACCATGTCACAGTTTCACTGTAAAGGAATGTGTTTCATTTGGAAATAATGAAAAAAAAGAAACAAGTTAAGTGTACCTTCCGCATATAAAGGTAGTGACTACATTGCATGTAACTACATGTATCTTCATTGCCACACCTTACCCTGTTCCTGAGAGGAACCAGCTATCCTCAACATGAACATGAGTTGGTGGTGCATATATTGGTGCTAGTTTTTATGACAGTGGATCAAACCTTGCAGTCTAGTGTCTTTGCCTAGTATCACTCTCTGACATGGGCTGGTTCCTACTGACATTATAAGTAGAATTTTTAGAAAATGTAGAGTGTTTTCCCCGTAGCCTTTTGTCAAGCTAGTAGTGAAAAAGATGTGAGTAAAACCCACCATCTGCTTGGTTTTGGAACCAGGTCATCAACATGATTATACTATACTAGTACCATTAGGCTCGCCCTAGCATTGTGTGCAAGTAAAAAAAAGGGTTTGTCTTAGAAAACCTGTAGAAAAATGCTGGTACATTTTAACATGATGCTATTGGATGATGATGATGATGATTAACATTAATAGCTAATATCTAACCTAAGCTCTGATTGTTTACTAACAAAAAATGTTAAAGAAAACTCCAACAAAAACATTTTGTTTTTCCTACTGGGGAAAATAGAATGAGGCAACACAGTTCCGGTTGTATAGAGAAAGGTAGTAAGGTTGTGCACTCAAGGTATGATAAGTAACGTTGGGCATTTTTGTGCACATCCATGCATGTGTCCTGAAAAGTTCAGCTGTCATGCCATACAAAAATATGTCTTGGGTCCTTGTCAGTGGTTGGTTCTGTCACAGCTTGCTCAAAAATCTTATGACATAAAAATTGTATGTGGATTGTATCAATTTTGTGACCATGCCTTTGTAGTTTTGTGAAAGAACTGTACTATATTTGCAGTAACATTTTACGTTTGTCATGTTCTCTTAGACTTAGACTTAACTTGAAACGTATGTTGGCTCACAGACTTATTTCATTATGCCTCCATGTCACTTATCTTCAACATACTTGCATTTGAAATAAAGTTATCACTTCGAAAATATGTCATCCATGCATTTGCTTCTGTATCTGTATCTTTATAGCTGGTATAACCGCCATTCGGCGTAACACACCAGCTTCGCAGGCACGCGGCGCGGCAGCAGCTGGTTATATTACACCGAACGACTCGTTACACCTAACTTTTGCACATCTATCTGCAAGCGTTCTTTAAAACTACACAGAGAAGATGCCCCTACTTGTACTTATCAATAGGATAAGTCAAAGTATCATGACAAATGAACAAACATAATTTCTGAATATCATGTGCTCGAAGCAATAGCGCCTATTATGATAATACCTCAGGTATATATATTACTAGTGCAACAGAAACTAGTTTTATAATCGATATGACCAAAAATAAAAGCGGGTGTTCAACTGCAATACCAAGATAACTCGCCAAGAGGTCCGAAATTGATGTTGTCTTTCTTGAGGCTAGCACACAAACGCATTTAAGTTCGCGGGGATTTAATTTTGCGGTAGAGGGAAAATGGACTTTTCGCGGTGGTTTTAATTTCACGGTAGCACCATGCACTGTAGTCTCTCAAAAAGTAGCCCTTCAAAAGTCATTCATCATGTACGGATAGACCATAAAGAACAATCAGCAAAAGAATACATAAACTACTTGTTTAAGAGCAGGAGACGACAGAAAAGTTAACTTTTTGTGTTATCGCGCATCCGACAGATGTAGACAGCTACTGGATAATCAAGTATTGACCTATAACCCTTCTCAGTAGAATACTACCGGGTCAAAGGTTGCATTTCCTGTCCGTTTGCAAAGCAGCAAAAAGCGGTTTGGGGAAGTTCCCTCGTCTTTTCGAGATCACAGACTGCAGCATTCACCGGTTTGAAACGACTATACAGTCGGCTGTGGACAGGCGAACCTATAGGTAAGATTTCTAGACTTTTATAATTACGAGATGAAGAGTAGATTTTGTGTCATTTGGTGAAATTTATGCTTGGCTTTGTCTTGCTTGTTTTTCGAATGGATTGGAAATTATGCAACCAGGGGGTCTTCAGGTGGTTGCGGACTTTGAGATAAAAAGTTCAGTAGTGGAATCAAACAAACAGCATTGACCTCAGCCAAAAGGAGTTATCTTTCGTATGGTTGATTGATGCGAAAGAAACTAGGAGTGTATCTCGTATAAAGATTAAAGTACGGGTTTGTTACAGATAGCGTATACAGTAAAACCCTTCGTCCGCCTCTGGTCAAATCTGTCCCGCCACATGTGTTGTTGATTATAGCGGGTTACCAGACCGGCGGGGTTACAACAAGGATGTTTCAGTTTTGGGCCGGAAATCGATCTGAATGTGATTTAATATGGCCTAATGGTGTGTGCAAACGGCCGATTGTTGATTTCGGTATACATTTTTTAATGGCATAATTTGAATACCAGTGAGCAAGCATAGCGGTGTCTACCTGAAAGGAGGCCTGTTACGACAGAGGTGTGAACAAGCCGATAAACCGTAAAGGTGTATTGTTTTGTCCCGGGTTGTTTTTCACGTAATGAATATGTATAGCGCACTGCTTATCTCCAAGCAGATCCTACGGTAGCTGTAAGATGTATGCGACCGGTAGCGAAACACACTCCTAGGCCGGCTTCACTCCTCTGCCAGATTTTGATACTACACGTATCTTATGCTACCGTGGGATTTCCTTGGAGGTTAGCGCATTGCCAGGGTACCGTATCAGCAAGAAGCTTTCGCCAACTTTTGTCGGATAAAAGCTCCTTGTTGGTATCAACAAGTTACATGCTGGTATTTTGTTGGTCACTCCAAGAATTGTATCGCATTTAGCATGGCCGAATGCTTTTATTTTTTGTAGCATGTTCAATATACTAGCAAAGACTGAAAGAGGATGTCAATCATTTGTATTCCTCGTAACGGTATAATTTGCAAAGTTGTATAGAATTGAAAATTTACTATAATTAGAGGAATCCGTGTAATTGTGAGGCTAGCCTTGTTTCTTTGCCATTTTGAATCGCTAAAATTATGGAGTAACGACATAATATCAATCTATTGCTATTCGGAAGTTGTGAATTCTAGTCCTAGAAAATATGTCTTACTGTTTAAACATTTTGTATGAAAAAATGATGCAAAAATGTGTTACCAGTTCACAAATAGCATTATAAAGAGTCTTACTTAAAAAACATCAATAACGTAACGACACGTATCGTTCTATCTCTCCAGATATACAAGAATGGCGACAACAAGTAACATTCAGGGACCTGATGATGCTGGGTGGACGGCAGGAGAGGATTCTTCCGTGGTTTCCGAAACAGAGGAGAAACGCTACGAATGTGAGGAGTGCAGCAGGCAGTTTAGTGTACAAGCTCATCTGAAGACTCATATGCATACTCACACTGGAGAGAAACCCTACAGATGTGAGGAGTGCGGCAAGCTGTTTAGTCAGCTTGGTAATTTGAAGAAGCACATGCGGACTCATAGTGGGGAAAAACCCTACAGGTGTGAGGAGTGCAGCAGGCAGTTCAGTGAGTCATGCAATCTAAAGGCTCACATGCGCACTCACACAGGGGAGAAACCCTATAAGTGTGAGGAGTGCAGCAGGCAGTTCAGTCAGCCGGGCCATCTAAAAAAACACATGCGGACTCACACAAGAGAGAAGCCCTACAGGTGTGAAGCGTGCAGTAGGCATTTCAGTCGACTTGACGCTCTGCAAACTCACATGCGTACTCACACAGGAGAAAAACCCTACAAGTGTGAGGAGTGCAGCAGACAGTTCAGTGAGTCAGGCCAGCTAAAGACTCACATGCGTACTCACACTGGGGAGAAACCCTACAGGTGTGAGGAGTGCAACAGTCAGTTTAGTCAGCTGGGTGCTCTGAAGACTCACATGCAGACTCACACAGGGGAGAAACCTTACAAGTGTGAGGAGTGCGGCCGGCAGTTCAGTCAGCTGAGTCATTTGAAAGATCACATGCGGACTCACACAGGTGAGAAACCCTACACGTGTGAGGAGTGCAGCAGGCAGTTCAGTGAACTTGGCGCTCTGCGTACCCACATGCGCACTCACACAGGAGAGAAACCCTACAGGTGTGAGAATTGTGGCAAGCAGTTCAGTCATTATTCTGCATTAAAGGTGCACATGCGCACTCACACAGGTGAGAAACCCTACACGTGTGAGGAGTGCAGCAAGCAGTTTAGTCAGCTGAGTAATCTGAAGAGGCACATACGTGCTCACACAGGAAAGAAACCCTACAGGTGTGAGGAGTGCAGCAGACAGTTCAGTCGACTTGGTAATTTGAAGACTCACATGCGGACTCACACTGGGGAGAAACCCTACACGTGTGAGGAGTGCAGCAAACAATTCGCTGCCCAAAGTAATCTTTATAAACACATGAAATCTCACGAGTAGGAACGGTTAATGTTGTGGAGATGAAAAGTTGTTCAATCTACTAGTGAACTTAATAACCTGCTTTAAAATCACAGATACAAGTTGGGAGTGAAGTTTATTTTTTACGCTTGTTTGCATAGATCTGTTCTTAATGTTGTTTGATACTAGCATCAGTTAGTGATACGGCTTTTATCATTGAAGGATAGTGAACTTGTCATGACACTTAGAGACGTAGCCTTTTCACATTTTTCAAGTTGATTTTGTATCTTAAAGAGGATAGTTGATGCTTGGATTAGAAAATTGCAAAAAACTCTTCTTCATTTGTTTTGTATTTTTTTCATGTCCTGTATTTCTACCTGTAATTATTTTTCCCATATATTCTTCTTGTATATATAACACGTCTTTATTGTTGGGTTGAATACGACATGAGTAGAACTAGGTAATACAGTTAACGTAGAAAGTTGGGAAATTGGCGTTACTTTGATGTTCCTTTTAGTTTTGTTAAAAAGTTACTACTAACCGTTAAAAGTAGTGTTTGACAAGCTTGTCCTGTTTGCTTACAGAATCTGTAACTGAGCACGTTAGGTTACAGATTTAGTATTTTTTTTATATGTTTTTTTTGGTGTATTCGTTTTTTTTTTCGATTCAAGTTTGTTGCACTTGAAATAAAGTTATCTGAACATTTAAAATCTGTTAATAATTCATTTATTTATTTGACACGTACATTAATGTCATTTCAGGATGTTATAATCGAAAAAAAATTCAAAGTTTTAACCTATGTTGCAAGTTCGGTGACACTTATCAGCATTTTATTTGTCATACCCAAATGCAATTTACATGATATGTGAAACACACAAACCTTAGTTACTCTAACATGCATGTGCCCTTCAATTCAAATATTGAAATATTCCTACCCACAACGTAAGATTTGAAGCGTGCGTCTGTTTGCAAGTGTTAGTAAGAAGACAGAAAAAAAGTTCTATGGTAAAACTTTCATAGTACGTTTCAATCACAACGTGAATCTAAAAAAAGTAATTATGCACTTCCTACCCCACGCGGAGAAAAGATCATAAAACACATAATGAAATTTTGGTAACTGCACAAAACACAGCTGGTGTTCGCAGATAATGTAATAACAGTCAGTATAGCCTGAAGCTGGCAGCTGGAGTCTATATGTAGGCCACAGTAGCCAAGAGTAATGAACAGAAATCTACATGCGCACTCTTTATCGCAAGTTTCTCAACTGAAGAAAAAGGTTGGTCTACTCAGCGTATAGATAGATAAATCTCTTGCAGCTGCAGCGAGTGGGTTAGAAATGTATTTGTCAACCACATGTGGATTCTCCTCATACGTCGCAAAAGGGCATATTACTCCGTCATTGTCGTGAAATCCTCGTGCAAAGAGCGCACCTGTCGTAAACATACGTCAACCTTTGAGGCTAAGATTTTCAGACGATATCACCCATATCGTTTTGACTGATGAATAAGCAAAGGAGGTGAAGACAAATTTTAGATCGTTCAATAGGAAATGAATAGGGTATAAAATCTGCCCCACGACATATCTGCTCATTGTCACTGACAAGAGGCATGGATGCTGCTTAATTGGACATAAAGAACTTCGTTTTTCAGTTATGATTAATCAATCCGATTAAATCCTTCGAGGATTACTCCGCGCTGCTGTGCTACTGTTTAGGTTATACGTGCATTGACTCACTCTGGAATCTGATCGGAATCAATTTCCGCTTTCCCCATTAACGTTGTATTTACTAAATGGTAAAACTTGTCTATGTATCAATACAAATTCTTTGGGATAAGAATGCATAAGACATAATTTAGACATCAGAACATATGCCATGTCCAAAAATAGCAGTATAGATGTTGATATGTAAATAAGAAGAGTATCTATTCCGCTTTTGAAAATATTTCCGTTTAATTAAGGTCTTAATTAAGCACTCCGTTGATTTACCATACAGGGAGAGGCCGACAAATTTAAACTCTGTCTGCGTGACAAATCACCGGAGTGCGTATCCAAGGTCCTCGGGAAAACTTGCCCTGGCTGCCGAACAGTAGCCTCCACCAGGCCCTCCTACGGGGGTACAGGGATCGTAGAATTCGGCAAAAAAAATGGGAAACTGGCCAGGGGAGTCATTCCACGCTTAGATTCATATTCCCCCTCCTATGCGCGGCCGACCAACTCTTCTGGTAGCAAAACTCCCCCCGGCAAATTATTCTCCCTATAATGGCCAGCATAGTCAGTCTGGTAGGGACTAGCCGTGCAGTTCCTCTGCCTGCCCTGGCTAAAGTCTGGTATCCAGGGTAGAGCACTACAGGGTCCCGTGATTTCTTGGCAAAGAGAGATAAAGATCTCTCTGCACGGAGATTAAAAATCACATGCCAACAGTATTGCCCGGGTCGCCCCCTATACAAGATTATAAAGAGACGTAATTTGTATTGATGGATCGTGGCCCCATAACTTGTATAGGCTGTCAGAAGTGGATGTGACCAAGGGCATATGTGACGTCATCGAAAGATGCTCGTTGATGGATACGCTAGTTGGACCCTATTAGTTCCGACAACTTCCGGCTTTTTATTCCAGTTTGGTTCTATTTTATATTTCATTAGAGTTTGCACGGGTGCATCCCCGTTTTGTATTCAGCTAAAAGAAAGGGTATGTCACCCCGTAAGGGGCGGTATAACCCCAACTGTGCTGTATAATACGGTATGTCTCTTACTACTTCTATAGCCGTAAATCCTTTAAAAAGCACAGCAATGCCGAATGGTCAAGGTTAAACCAGAGCTTAGGTAACGCAGACTTCCCATTAGGTATTAAAGTAGCAACTAGTAGAATGGACTGTACCACGCTACTTTCAATAGGGGAGTCGGCGTATAAATGCTGCAGTTCATGAACACACTGTTAGGAGGTGAAAATTGCCATGTTCCTTTGTGACCTCAAAAACTACCTACGAATAAAAAAAGTTATAAAAATTCTTCTTGAATTCTAGGTGCGGGCACACGAACTTCACCAAAAACAGAGGCGAACCTCCTTTTCTGTGACAAGTACGTAATTCGAGACAAGTTATTTCATTGAAACCAATTTTCAGAAAACAATACGGCGTCGATCCAGAGAATATCAGAAATATACAAGACAATGCCGCAAGTTAACCCAAACAGACCGCCTCTGTAAGATTATACATTTAACAGTATCTGGTGACATTCTACCAACAGGACCGTCAACTCTACCATTTGTTTAGGCCACTGTGTGAATATAGACAAGAGTACATATCTGTGTTAATAATGGCTATGCCGGGGGGAAGAAATAAATGCCAAATATACGAAACTTACGTATGCAATGTAGTAACTCCCTAGACGCCAGAAGAACGATTTGATAGCCGCATAATGAATTGCTGCCTTAGGCCTGCGTAACTGGTGGTTTGGGTGAACTCTACATAGTGTATTTGGAAGAAACGGATACAAATGTATATAAAACCAATACATTTATATTTCCATTTACACGGCAAGTATGGGAGTGAAATGTATTCTTTTATGTCGAGTTTCTTCTTTTTCACCTTCTTCCCCTGCCATAAGGTCCTTTTTGCATCCAGTTGGAGAGCTGGTGAAATGTGCTGTATTTGCTCGCAGATGTTGCCTTTCTAGTTTTGCTGTGTTTTCGACACGAAATGAAATTGGGCAAGGACACTGAACACGAACCTCGGATCTAAAATGTAATTAAATAGTTTGCCAATCTTTCTCCTTTAAAAAGGAAAGAATGGAAATAAAGTAGTTTTGAGAGGCTCCCCATGCGGAATTTCTAAACCCCATATCCATATCTCTTGTGGATGGATATTGACGCATTCCCAAAATTGACTTGTTACTAGATAAGGGACAGCTAGAATATACAAAGGTGTCAAAACGGATAAAACGGCTAGGGTCTGAAAACGAAACAACAACAGGTAATATAAAAGGGATGAATGCGCTGTCGTTTTTATTGGCCATCGTAATTCGTCTTCTTCCGTCCAGAATCTCACTTCAATTTCTTTCTCTGTCAGCGTAGCATTTTTCTGACTGACAAAAGGGTTAGCGCTGTCTCTCCCCGTACGTGGTTGATGGATAGAGTACCCGCCAGTACGTATCTATAGGGAGGAGAGCAAAACTATGATTGAGCGTCTCGCAGTTGTATGTTTATCACGGCAACATAACTGCCGGGGATTTTCAGACCCACTCTACTCGTCTGGAGTCCCAAAAGGGGCCGGAACCAATCTGGATCCAGGTAATTTTCCACGCAAATAGGTTGTAGCCGGCCGTAAGTGTATCTCTTCAAGGCATGAATATATCACTGCCCGCTTGAACGCTTTGAGGGATTACGCTAGCGCAGGTTTTAATGAGAAGGAGAGGGTTCCCTGGAGTCCCTCCTCTCTGGAGTTTACTCCCCCTCAAGGTGGAATGGGCTAGTCCAGTACGAAGCTCTGTGTGTATGCGATGTTTGGGTTGGCAAGCCAGTTCAATTGAAGCGGACGTACGTCGTGCAACGGTAGATAAGAAAAATGTTCAGTAAGGTTACGGGGTTCGCGCCACGGCGGCAAGCGGGCACAGACGCAGGGACTGCCGTGGAGGGGGTGAGTGAGTGATGGGGTCGGTTAGCGTGAACGTTATCGTACCGAGGGCGGCGGACGTCACCGGCGGTCTGAAACAGGTCTGTCACCGGCGGGTCTGATGCATGCGTTACGACGTGATAGCCTTTAAACAGACGGGCTTGTCGTGAATCATTCGGCGCTCTGGCGGCCGCCTTTGGCTTTTGTGACAGGATATTCCTTTTGTGACGGAGAAGAAAAAAAGACGAGGAAAATGGCTGCATTTCTAGGACTGGTGCCTACGGAATTCGCGCAGAAATACAGCCCTAGACACCGAAAATTCAGCGTATTACTGAAGCGCAAAGACCTACCTACGACGGAGCAACGCAAAAACGCAGGCGACGAGAGGATTTTGCTGAACGTCGGCGGGACGAAGTTCGAGGTTTGGCGGGCCACGTTGGAGGAATACCCGGAGACTCTTCTCGGAAGCGACGGTAAGGAACGCTACTTTAACGCTACCACGGGGCAATACTGCTTTGACAGAGACCCTATGATATTCCGTACCATTCTCAACTTCTATCTCACCAGCACTCTTCACTTCCCTCACTCCGAAAACGTTCACTTTGGCACCTACGAGGACGAACTCTCCTTCTTTCAAATCGACCCCGATATCTACTTGGGCGGATGTTGTTTCGAAAACTACATGGACAGAAAAAGCTCCTGGGACGACATGAACAAAACGGGCAAAGACACTGACCATGAACCTCGGTCCTTAAGGGAGAAACTGTGGATTGTAGTGGAGAATCCTAAAGCTAACTCGGCCGGGCAAGTCTTTTTTTACGTTACAGGGTTCTTTATCGCGATGTCGGTAGCGGCTACGGTGATTGAGACCATTTCGTGTAGAGGCCCTACTCCAAGCGACCCTGTACCGACGGTACGCTTTCGCAACTGTAAACACATATTCTTTGCAATAGAGAGTGCTTGCGTGGCGCTTTTCACATGTGAATACCTTATGAGATGTACGCGGCGGTGAT
>NC_049995.1:7112654-7155006 GCF_000003815.2 Branchiostoma floridae
CTTTTGACACCTTACGCGTCTTCCGAGTCTTTCGCGTCTTCAAACTTTGCCGTTCTTCTCCGGGTATGCGTATTCTTGGAACGACACTTAAGAAATGCGCCGCCAACTTGAGCTCTCTCTGCTTCGCCTTAAGCATGTTAGGACTAGTTTTCACCACCATGGTCTTCTATATGGAGAAGGGAAGGAACGAGTCCTTGACAAGTATTCCCGCCGGATTTTGGTTCACCATCGTTACCATGACAACCGTGGGGTACGGCGATATCGTCCCATCCGCGTTTGTCAGCAGATGCCTGACGGGAGTTTGGTCCATTTCGAGCGTGGTGATCTTAGCGCTCCCCCTTACCATCCTCGTAGACACTTTTCAGACAATCCGGGAATCATACGCAGCGAAGGAAAAGATAGCCCAAAGGACGAAACCAGATGGAAGAGGGGAAGATGAGAAAACGCCGAACCATAAACAATCTACGTCAGACTCAGACTTTGTGGCGTTACCCCCCGAAGGGTTGGGAGAGGAGGTTTTAGAGATGACAGTTCTAGCGCAACGAGTGTCAGTAGAAGCGGAAGGGAACTCAACAACCCCCGCAGCGCAACAGGAGCCAACGGTCGCCAAGAAAAAGTGCGTGACTTTCTCTAATGGTTTAACTGCGTACCTGAGTAGCGAGGGGAACATTCCTTTCATTGATGAGGAGGACATAGCACAACACTACAAGGTTACTCATTGAAAAACACTCTGTGTATTAATGCCATTTACGGTGGGTCTCCCTAATGGGTTTTTGAAATCACCGCTACTTAACTGCTGTGCGGTGTTCAGTAAATCCCAGAACGAGCCACAGGTATGGCGCCCTGCCAGGTAGATGGTAGTGGGAAATGGGCAAATCGCCTTCACGGTGAATGTAGGATTGAGGCTTAAGTACGTAGGGCATCTTAAAGTGCCGCTGAAATGAAATTTCCTCTCCGTCATTCACGTAAACATTCGGCCTTTTCTGAAAGCCTCCAGTATGTAATCTGTATTTAAATCAATTACTGCCTGCTCTTTAGGGGAATGAATTAGTGACGGTTGATGACGTCACATAAAGGATTTCTAGCCATGGACCATTTTTGTTCTGTGACCTCAAACCATTGCTATACTTTGCTGTCCCACCAAGAAGCAGACAGTAGGATATTGATGTTAAGATTACATATATGTTTTCAGAAAAGACCAACTGTTTTACGTAAACGACTGAGGATAATTCATTTCAGTGACACTTTAAGTAGACGGTAATTTTAAAGTCGTTTTCAGAAAGACGATTGGGAAATTGGCAGGTGACACTTGAATGGATATGGACCGCTTTTGATTGAGGGTTCTCAACAACAGACGCTACCGTAGCGTTTGTCAGGAAAAAACTAAGTGGGACACTTGCGCGTGTTCTCACAGCTTCGTAATTAGAGATGAAAGAAGGGAAGGAATATAGGAAGGACATATTTTAAACCGCCTTTATTAATTCCATGCTAACGCCACCTGCGATCCGCCAAACTAGAAAAGACTTCATTTCCGCTCCTTTCGTGAAGATAGACCAAGTAGTGTTGCTGAAACGTTTGAAAGGTAAGGATATTTGTTTATTGAAAAAAAAGAACAAATTAACTTTCAAATTGCTTACAAACTTGAAACGTTACGATTTCCTTTTATGCTTGAAAAACGGTTCCTTTGTTGATAAGCCAAAAAAAGATGATGAATCAACATATTTGCGGACACAATTTTTGTAAACAAAACACGACATGGTCACATTTGTAGGTCGTCTTCCGACTTTGATGTCGTTAGATTTTTAAGCAGGCTGTAACAGAACCAACTACTGACAAGGCTGAGACAACCGTAATGACTATGCCATTCATACGCTCAGTTTAGGTCGTACGACGATCGTATTACGATTGCACGACGATTGCACAACGGATGTTGACACGCCCTTACACAACTAATGAAAAAGTACAAAATTTACCGCCGACATCAACAAAATCTAACCCAATTATCTTCAACCCATTTTGTCCAGGCCTTGAACCCGGCAATTTATCATACTCCGGTGGAAAAAAAAGAAGAAAGAGAAGACATAAAACGTTTCTAAACTACAAGAAACATTTTGAATACTTGATGTAAATATGATGTACATTTGAAAACCTACTCTATCACGATATACTGCAGTTTTAAGATTTTTCTATCCCACGTTGTTTTACAAGTGGGTGTAAAAAGAAACAGATACAATAAAACAGTATAACAATCATCTCGCAAGAGGGATTTAATGCAGTTTCATAGATTTCTCAAATTATGAACCTTTGAGCATGGAATACTGGTACATGGTACATCCCAGATTATCCAAGTACGACAACAATGAAGACTGTGGATTATACTTTACATACCCAAGATCTGCCTTCAATGGTTTCAATCATACCTTGAAAGCCAGAAGCTGTTCAAAAGCAGACAGTTTAGCAATTAGCAAACGCTCCATTCAGCAAGGAACGCGTAGAACTACCCATGATACCAGTATATTGCATTTCTATTGATATCACGATATTCCGCGAGAGTATACAAGAACTTTATCGAGAGTTGTGGTTATCGCGATATTCTGCGAGAGTATACAAGAACTTTGTCGAGAGTTGTGTTGAATATACAAGAACCTTGTTGAGAATCTTGGCTACAACGAGAGATTCCGCGACAGGAGACAACTTTGTCGAGAGTTGTTGCTCGTCACTATGGTATGTGCACATATTACACTTGATGTTATCTCTTTATAACCATGGCCTTAGTAATACTGTTAGTATTGAATGATATGACAGGATGAGTTTTGCTTTATGTCATTTGGTAACATTCTGATTGTTACAAATTAAGCAAATAATTCACGTTTGTTTCCTTTTCAAGTTGCTTAATTTAATGTTTATCATTGACCAAATTTTAAACGTATTTAAACAATAGGTAGCATTTTGTTGAGTTCCCTTTTTATATTTTTACGTTTTGAAACAATTCAATACATTTTATACCTATGTCTTTTCATATAACGACGTGTTGTGACATAACGTTGGAGAGATGTTATTTGTAGAGTGACGGGCATTGAAATGAATGACATGGGACTTGATACGGCATCTATCAATGAAAAACCGAAGGGAATGCAAGAATTTAGTGAAATAAGAAAACCTTGTGTGTTCAAACTTGTTAGAAACGATGTGGTACCTAACCAACAAAGAGTGGTACCGTTTCATAGGTTTCTTGTACTGAATCAAGCTATTGAAAAACCAGAAGATGTGTTGTACGACTCCAGTAATGGTTGCTATGAAAACGTTTTGATACGAGAAACAAGTTTATTGCTAAGTAGACTCACTCTGCGGTGAGTCTATCAGAGATCCACGATAGACACACTACACTGTTTGTATACCTTATCAAAGCCATAATGATTGTAGATTGATCTCAAAGCTACATCATTATACAATTACACGTATACAGTGAAACCTGTACAAGTGATCAACTTTACATAAGGACCACTTATCAATATAACCACTTTTTGATGGTCCCTTTGATAAAGTCCCCCCCCCCCCCCAATCCTGTCTATAATGACCACCTGGTCCATGGGTGCTCTTGGGCAGGTTTGACTGTATATGTAAATATAGTTAAGTTTTGCTACTGCTTTGTAAGTGGAATTAATGAGAGAAACGTGTACAAGGTATATGAGGGATACATTCTGTATCGCTGTTGCCATTTTCATATGACCAGCAGTGTTCTTGACAAGACGAATCTTGGCTTGGAATTATTTGCGTTTTATCTAAAAATCATGTAACACCAGTTCACCTTTATCCGCGGGGTAACCTACATCTGTTGTATTTAGAACAGGGTGTCTATGACTATCAAATTGACGGAAGGTGGTTTCAAATTGCAATCTTTTTGAAAAATTGCAGTTTGAAACTACGTACCATCCCCAAATACCCTGTTTCTTCTAGGATATAGGTCACTTCACGGATAAAAGTGAACTAGCGTTGTACGTTTATCCATTTTCCGCCTTAAAAAGTTAAGAAGGACAATTGGAACTAATGAGGATTACTGTCTAAGGATTCTCACTGCTTCTTCTTTAAAAAATCATTACGTTACGCATCGGTGCCATGTTGTCACACGGTCGTTCTAACCCCAGTCTCGTCTCGGCAAACCACGCGAGAGTGAAACCCAGAGCCGGACTAAGAGTTATAAAAGTAATTTGGACATTTTGCCTTTAAATTTCCTCAGGAAATGTAATGGCCGCACTGATCACGTGTAAGTGCAAGTAGTTAAATCAAAGTAATAAAGTCCAATCTTAACAGTTTTTCAACAACGTATCTTGTCAATTAGCTATTCAGTAGTTAGGTCTAATTCTGATATACGTAAATTCTTATTATGAAATACGTTCTTTGATCAAATAAACTAAGTTTATCTATCTTAACTACGAAGATAGATAGGACTCATTCGTTTTCATTTCAAATCTAGGAGAAATCCATATCATAAAGAATATTTTTCTGTTACTGTTTCACTATATGACAACAGGTTTTATGAAATGTGTTTGCGTGCATGCTTGTATAGATAATCCGCCTCCAGCCGGAACGAACTAGTGTAAGACCAGTTTGATCCAGTCGAATCTGGAAGGGCCAGGCTCTTTTTCAGGCTCTATGAGTCAGAGCTCCTGGGTGCTTATAATAGGAGTTTTTTTTTCCTGATGGCATGTCAGTTATAATTGTATTTCTTGTAGGCTATAGCTATCTACAGGGGCGGCCAACAAGAAACTGAGTAATATTAGGACTGACATGCCATTAAAAAATAAAGGCACATCATAAGCTCCCCAGAAGCTCGGTTCGTAGAGTTTGCTAATGGGGATAGGGATGGACCCCCACTCCTATCGGATACTTAAAAGCAGAATCAAGCTCCTTTAATTAGGTACACGAGGTGTGGCTCTCCGCAAACCAAATATACTCATAGCTTCATGTCTGACCCAGGAAACTGTCGTTAACCCTCCCGGTATAGGTCAACGGCTGACTGGGATTCGCAAGGAATATCTTATATCCAAGATGATCTGGAGAATTGAAATTGTAACATTTTCTACCTCCCTGTTTAGAAACTGTCTCCTTCAATAACAAACTGGGAGATAGTAACGGATGCTTTTTCTTCCAACTGTAGGTGAAGATTGTTCAACTTTTGATCAAGCAGCGCTACGCCCAGAGCAGAGGTTCGGCTCCGGCCAGGGTTGTAGCCAGCCTGAAATCATTTTCAGTCCCCTTGATTTTGAATGGGAATCCTATCGAGCACCGAAGGCATAGTGTGACGTTGCGCATCATTTCTAGGGGGTCTGGGTCCCAAAAAAGTTTTAAATCAAGACCCTCTGAAACACTATTTCCTGCATTTTGAGGTGCAAATTTTGCTTGTAGACTAAGCTGTTCAATGGCATCTGTTTGGGTGAAGAAGAACACATGGGTTTCAGTTTTTTTTATATCTTTACATATCAATTTTTGTCTGTCCCAGGGGACAGAATGGGGAAAACTTTTTTCAGTCCCCAGCTGCAAAATTCCTTCAAAGGACTGAAGGACAAGTGCTGGCTACAACCCTGGCTCCGGCTATCCTTGATGTGATCTGAGGCGTTTTTGTCGGGCTGCCTATTTTGTACCGTTTGCTCCGTGTCTACTGACCAAAACCTCTACCGGCATACGCAAGCATCAATACCTTATAAACCTACCTAATCACTTCAATACACCACAGCCGCTTTAACGATGGACTTGCGAAATGGTACAAAATACAAAGCCCGACAAAACGCCTAAATCACTAAAAATAGTACAACCGGAGCCTAACCTCTGCTTGGAGATTACGAGCATGTTACTGAATATGAAATATGTATGGACACATATTTCGCACTTCCGGACATGGTCACAGTAAAACTACACGATGTTGTTCCCCATTTTAGTAATTCTCCATTGAGAGTATGCTGTAGTCCACAGGGAACAATTCAACCTTCTCGATACGACCAAGCGATTCCTGGAACAGTATTCCCAGGACGGGACGAACTTTCCACGGGTGCAGTTTCCGGTTAATATCAGTCATCGTTAGGGATTCCTGTAGGATATGGCGTGACAACGTCAAACTACAGAGAGTAAAGTACACGCACTTATACCTGTCTCTGCCCAAAGCCCCCTTTACCAATTGAAAGTACAGTTACATCTGGGTGGCTTGTTCTTTCTCGCTCGCTCTATCTGTCTCTCTCTGTATGTCCCTCTCACACACATAAACATATGCATACACAGTGCCACGTACACACTTGCAACAATAATTGCACAACCTCACATACATGCACACACACGAACAAAGGCGAACAAACGCAAACATTCACATGCACACAGTATGACACACATACACTCCCTGTTACACGCATCTAAACACACACACACACACACACGCGCGCGCACACACACACACACGCACACACACACACCTATCCGATAAGTATAAACAGAATTAAGCTCCTTTAATACCATGCTCGAGGTGTAGCTTTCCGCAAAACACACATACGCGCACACATGAACTCACTCCACTGTCTTCCTCTTCTTCCTGTCTTCTCTTCTCTCTCTCCGCATCCCTCTAGCCACCGAACCGTTCACTCTCTTTCACTCAACCATGCATGTATTCTATTCATTGACTAAAGTACCCCTTGATTTACTGACTTACTGACTTTACACAGATTACTCACTCACTATCACTTAGAGATAGTCAAGGTTCCCAGACAGAATAGCAGAGAAGCGACCGAATAATGTGTATAATAAACGTCGGAGCGAACTACTATCCGGATGGGACCAATCAGCGCACTCAGACTTTTGGACGAGAATTGAATATCCCAGGCGTTAGTCAAGGTTTCCAGACAAAATATCATAGAAGGGACTATCAGTGTATACAGTGTATAATAAACTACTATCCGGATGGGACCAATGGTGCAGCGCCCTTGTTCAGAGAATTTGGACGAGAATTGAATATCCCAGGCGTTAGAGATAGATGTCAAGGTTACCAGACAGAATATCATAGAAGCGACTGTCAGTGTATACAGTCTATAATGAACGTAGGAGTGAGCTTGAGACTTGAGACTAGATGGATGGCTAGAAGAATCCCTGACACAACAGTAAATGTGAAGTCTCTTTCTTTCTTTATCTACCGCCGCAGACGACGTTCAGTCTGCAGTAGAACGATAAGGGACCTCCAGGAAGCACTGATAAAAGGTTGCCAACTCTCACAGAAAAAAAAACCTCTTTGATGCCTACCACCACTGACGTGTAATTTTACACATCATGGCGCATGAAATATTACCCGCGGTGTCAATCAGCTGGTATGAATCATAATTAACACACTGGGATGCTGAATTATTCACATATGAAACCTATTCATTATTCAACAACTGACATATTCGGTCTGATGGTTCAAAGTCAATTATGTATGATTCTTTCAATGTTGATTTAGCAATGATTTACGCTATATTTGTACGAGGTTGACTGATTATGCATTTTGAATTATGAATAAGGGACTGAATGTTACAAATTACCCAACACTGGGATGCATGTGGACAAGAATTTTGGTGTCCATCTCAATTCAGTCAAGTGATGGTCTTTGTAAAGTTTATTCCCTTGTTATGTTTCCCTTCACGAAAGGGAAATATATTGTTTTTGATGGTTTCTTTCTCCTCTTTTTCTCATAGCAAATAAGGTCAAAGACATGGACCATACGACTGTCTCAATAGTTTAATATTGGTAAAGTAGCAGGCACCACGTGGTTTTCGGTTACATTATGTAGCAAGTGGTAGGACAGAGCTTGAGGGGATGGTCACCATATGTACAAATGTGTTTTGAGTAAGAATAAGAAGAGAAGTAGTTAGAATAAGCCATATGTAGGAAATATTATGTATTTGCTTGCAAATGTCACATTTCTAGGACATATTGTGGTTAACCAATTTCTAAACATAGTTAAACTTTCATTCTAACACAATAGAATTAGAGGTTCATCTTTCTCATGGGTCACATATTACTTATTACGTTGGACCGAAACTCTATTTGTAATTCGTTCAAGAGTATAGAGACACACACTAATACCGTTAAGCATGATTGACGTGCTGTTTGTAATGGAAACGGCAGTCTGTAATTACATTTTCAGCACGATTGCATCGAGTATATTCTCTATGCTATACATAAATCTAGTTGTTTTCTACTCATTGAGTCAATGTTTTATCTCGTTTCAGTAAATTTCTGACGTCAAAGGCCAGTAGACCCCTTATCATGCTAAAGCACAGCCACATAAAGAATAAAGTTGTCGAAATTAGAAGTTATACTTATTAGTTTTCATTCATACTTATTATATACATCATTATCATTCATTTTCTAAAAAATAGCAGTTTGTCGTAATACGATCGCACGTAAAGCATTTGTAAAACATTCGTAAAGGCATGCTTTCACTTCACGAAATCGGATCTAAAACCACACGTAAAGCATTTGTCACAAATTGACGTAAAGCCTTGCTTTCATGAAAGAATTAGATTTTTTCTTCAGGAAATTTGATCTAAAATCGCATTTGTATTACTCACATGAAGACTTGCTTTCATAAAAAATATTGCAATTTTCACTTCAGGAAATTTGAGCTAAAATCATACGTCAATCATTTGTATAACTTGAAGGCTTGCTTTCATGACAGAATTATTCAGGAAATCTTATCTAAAATCCCACGTAACGCATTTTAATACATACATAAAGGGTTGCTTTCATTAAAAAAAACTTAGAGTTTCACTTTAAAAAATCCGATCTAGAATCACACGTTAAGCATTTGTAAACTATACGTTAAGGCTTGCTTTCATGAAAAATTTACACTTCAGGAAATAATAAATAATTTGTAAAACATACCTTAAAGGCATGCTGAAAGATTGAATTTTGTGCAGTGTTTGCTGTAATTTTTAGCCATCTGTTTTTCTCTTGACCTGATATTCCCCTCTCTTCTTCTTCAGCCATAAGAGAATTAGTCCCTGATCCTTCACGCTTGAGAGGATTACGTTAAACCTTTAGAATCATCCTTGTTCCACAAGCGGCCTTCGTGGTTAAGCCAATCAGCTCTTGTGTTGAAATCCCGTGCAAACGCAATTAGAAATGCCGCGTGGGAGTGAAAACAAAATGGTGGCTGCAATGCGCTTGCTTGCGGTGTTGTCAAGGAGTTTTGTCGTTTTGTAAGACCATGCATTGTGTGCATGTGATAGGGGACTGTGTATGTTTGTGTATTTCTTTCTCTTTTTGTTACGCGTCTTTATTCAAACAGGAATTATAATGGTTCACATGGACAAGCTAAAATACGCCGGTACGTTGAAAACAAATTACATACAAAAAACAAGTATATCGATACTCTTTGTAAAGCCGAACAACAAGTGTTCCTTCAAATCCTAAAAAAAAAACTACAGTACCTTGGCCGCACCTGGGGCAATTACTGTCGTATTGAGGTCACCTTAGTGGCGCTGAATGGCAGCTCGCTCCAGACACTTGCGACAGTTGTATTGAGGTCACCTGAGTGGAGCCGAATGGCAGCTCGCTCCAGACCCTAGCAATTCAGCCCCTGGCTGCAAAGAGTGAGAAGTCGGCTCAACCAATACCAATACCTTGGTTAAACATTGTGACACTATACCTATGACAATTTGAAGATGAACCCCCAGGCAAGTCTTGATCGTGCTAAATCAACTCGAAGTGTATATGATATAGACTTGTAAACTACCGAGATCAGCGATTGGCCCGGAAAGTGTGACAAAAGCGTGACCGGTCACGCCGATCAGTGTGACTGTCCCCGCACACAAGCGTGATACATCTTAAATCAAGAACTCTCCGCTGGAAAATCAATCCACCTTCCGTTACTGACGCATGGCACAAACGTTTGGGACTCAAAGGACCGTGCGCCGGGTGACATTTGGAGAGGGGAATTTGTCTTCTTATACCCATATTCCAATAGAGCGGCAAACTCGCTACGACTGCACTGCGACCTAGCTATTTGATAGTATGCTGAATGAATTGCGTAGACAGAAAACGGGTCTTTTGCGCTTTACACTATGCTTTGTGCTATGTCTTTTCAGTCATATGCGAGGAATGATCAATAAGTTCTCGGCCTCACCCAGAAATAATAAACACAACTCAGATTTCGAATCATAGATATCGATGTCAAGTAGAAAGTGAATGTGTAGCAAAATTCAAATTATTGTGATTATCGGACACCAAGTAACGGTAGGTATTAAAGAGAGAAGAAAAAAAAATGGACAATTGAGCTGCAACCTGAGGTGTGCGGGTCAACTTACACTGCTGAAATTCAGACACCCACTTCTTTCTACTTACAATAGGAACGCAATTTTTGTTTCAACAATGCTATCTTCAAAGAATTTACGGCATGGGGAAACTCGACCCACACATATCTGATCACAGTTCAGCCTTGCTTTTCTCGCAGCTGATTTTCAAAAAACCTTGCCTGGAAAGTGATGACTGTAATGATTTGTAATGATACTGATAAAAGGCTTCAAACTATGAAGCTGTGCCTCGAAATTTTAGTTATGCTTATTCTTCCTGAGTAAGGCTTATTATTTCTTATTGATCACCGCTCGCTTTGCATGATATCCCAATTATAAAGTGAATTATATAGTTATACACATCCAATAATGGTTGCAGTGAGGTCACAGTGCGATCGCCGTCCAGTGAAATGCGGCCTTAAATGACATTCTATCTTCACGCGGTCTCAATGGAGAGAAAAGTCCTTTCAGCCCATAAAAAGGCAGACGGCTTCCTAATGTCGTCGTTAACACTGATCGAAGAAAGGCTATGGCTGTTTTCCCTTTATCAATGGTGGCGTTTGCCATCTGAAATCTACAACC
Source organism: Branchiostoma floridae (assembly GCF_000003815.2). Classification (NCBI taxonomy): domain Eukaryota; kingdom Metazoa; phylum Chordata; class Leptocardii; order Amphioxiformes; family Branchiostomatidae; genus Branchiostoma; species Branchiostoma floridae. Next base: position 7,123,547 of record NC_049995.1, read on the forward strand.
ATAGCTTACATTCAGTGTTTCCTGTTGATTTCAAATGGTAGAAAAGGCTATACATAGAAGCAACACAAAGCCAAAAAATACGGCAAATCTTGGCCATATAATAACCTTCTTATGGTCAATCCTGGTCCACCTTTTACCTCGCGCATGCGCCGTTGAAACGGCGAAGCGGATTTTAAGCCCTCTCACAGATGGCTGCTGAATAATCCCTTTCACAGAAATCAGAACGCATGTGTAAGGGTAAGGCCCCGAAATTGAAAATAGTCCTTGTCACGACCATTGTTTCGATTTGCATAACAACGTCCAGACGGTTTTTTTTTACGGCCCTTCAGCTTTGACATATTACTTTAAATGCAGAAACTTTCGCGGTGGTTTTATGTTTGCGGTTTTCGCGGTGGCCGCTTTACCTCGATCTTAAACCCACCGCGAACGTTTTCCATGGCAGTAAGAGACTACAGTGCATGGTGCTACCGCGAACTTAAAACCACCGCAAAAAGATCTTTTCCCGCTACCACGAAATTAAATCCCCGCGGACATAAATACATTTAGAGTATCTAGAATTTCTGTTGCCGCACATGCGTTCTGATCTCTGTGAAAGGGCTTATTCAGCAGCCATCTTTCTTGTCATGAGTCTTTGAAGCGAGCCTCCCTGATTCATCTGTAGGCGAATGGCCTCCAGCGCAGCTCGTGTGTTAAAACGAAATGTTCCGCTGTGATGCATGTACATCGCTTAGGGGTAAAACGCAGGCACGTATACGCGTACTCAAGCCACCGCTACACACATAAATCACGCGGAGTCGTTTCCAAAACTAAACCGTGCAGATAAGGATTCCATGCCTAAAGGGCTTTCATTCGGAAAACGGTCGTGTGATGCGGAATGAAAAGGTGCGATCTGAGATATACAGACGCACATGGGTGGTTAGTGTTAGGTAATAAACTACAAGCAAACGTTTGGTAGAACCAGAGAATGGTAACGTTTTCTGACTCGACTACCGTTGTCACAGCAATTTCTCTCCACCCCAGTAATCTGACCCCGGGCCACATAATCACTAGAGCCGAAATTGTTGTAACACAGGATCGAACAATCATCTCTTCTAGTTGCAACTGGCGCTTTTTGGCACTGTTTCTAATTGCTCGCTTGTTCAACATGGTCCATGGTCTACTGCCGTACTGATGAAGTTTCACAGGCCACACAAGAGCACGGAAGCGATCAGAAAACAACACAAATCGAAAAGAAATCGTCGGAAACGGCCAGCCTTCCAGAGGGTCTACGCAGGAAGCTAATATCACCCACCCACAAAGCTGTACACACGCCATCACTTAGTTATTACATGATAGTGGGTGTACGGACGTTCTGTGATCTGTGACATTTTGGGTTGGGTGGTTGTCAGAAGAGCCCGGATGTCAAGAATGCCCGGATGTCTAAAGTTATTACAAGATGTAAATTCAACCCGGATATTAGTTTGGACGGCTTGGAGATTGGTTTCCCTTGTATGGTCTTGTAGCTGTGATGTTAGGGCGTGCCCGGATAGTCAGTGTGAATGTATCAGTTTGTGGGCAAATTTATTAGAAATATGGGGTCAGCGTGTTGAAATGTACACTCTGCTACTACGCCACATCTGCTTCAAATTCAATGGAGCCGGTACGTGGGCCGGGTCTAGGCACGACTGGGAAAGAATCGCGTTGTACATTCGGAAGGGGAAGTAAATCCGCGGCCCCCTGTCTGAGGGAGCTTATGGCGTCAAATCTCTGCACGTAAAAGAGCCCAACACACTCGTCTCAAAGAATAGAGGTGATCCGTGTCCTTGGCCCTAACATCTTGTTCTTAATATCCGAAAAAAACAATAACTCCATTTTTCATGGAGGTAAAAAGCGCCATGTTTCGTTTACATTTACCTACTCTATTGACAAATGTTAAAAAAAGTTAGTTTTTGATGGGGAACACAGCAAAAGCTAACTTTCCGGCCACTCTACTGTATATTGTTGGCTTCTCCTTGTAAGCTTAGCCTACTTCTTCGGCTATCTTAGTCGATCGTTTACACCTTATGGATGCCTTCTACTCCCTTTTCAAAAAACTGTTGTAGACCGCTTTAATTTCATGATTGCCTGTGCATTTCTATCACGCATTTCTCAACGTTGTTGGCAGACCGATACACATACAGCACGTTATAGATTGACCACTGCTGTACAGCGACATAAAAGGGCCATGGACAGCTTTCAAAGAGCTTTCAACCCATCCTCTCCAAACATGGCACTTGAATCTGCTCTCGTCATGATTTCACAGAAATCCAATTGTACCTTCTTCCGCGGTACATGGTCAATAGGATCGGGCGATTCCATTCAATGGAGGGGGTGGTCAACGCGATCCAGGCGTGCGGTAGCCTTCATAGCAGGCTCCTTCGGATAGCCTTTATCAAGCAGCATTGTACGGCGTATGGAAAAAGTAAAGCCAGTGACAAGTCTGTATGTCAAAGGTTAACAAGCGTTTCGTTGCGCAGTGGTTTCGGACTAACTTTCAATACGGGTTTTATTACTATTATTTGCGATACTGTTGTTTTGTCTTTTTTTTACTACATCTTTTAACTGTGTTTTTGCCTCTTGTAAAAACGTTTTGTTTTTTGCGGTACTGTTTTTTTTTCTACAGTACTAGTATTGCATGTTGTAATGTGCCTTTGCCTCTAATTGTATGCTCCAACATGTAATGATACGTTCGGAAATGGCCTCTACCGCTTCAAATGGCAACAATCGTTTGGAACACTAAAATCTGCATATCGGCGATACCGGTCTATGACAGGTTGAATAAAAGTAAAAGTTTTGTACAGAAACTACGCAGCAACAGCATTGTTGATGAACGGTGAGGGTTGGCCGATGACGCGTCCACCCCATGTACATCTAACCCCATTACGTCTTAAGAAGGTCAAACCTGACACCACCCAATATCCGTTGTCATTACAGGCTACTCAACCGTCTTGCAATTTCAAAATCTCGTATCGTAACGGTTCCCCCGTCAGTAGAGCCGTTATGAATTCCGTCCACCCACTTGACTTTGAGAACTGCTACCACGTGGAAAGGTCGCCGAGCAATGTAGGAAAGGTAATCTAAATCTTGAATAATTAATGCTTACACAACACGGACGTTAATTGTGAGGAGAAATGAGCATCTTCACGGTTGACTGCACCGCACGTAGTATATACCACGTGCTCATTCGAGGGTGACAATGTGCTGGTATTACGTCGAAAATTCAAACATGTTTTCAAGTGTATTTTTTTTTTTTTTTTTTATTTACTTAGAGGTCACCGCAAAACAAGGCTCGTGGAGCCACTCAGGCGTTTTGGGTTACAAGTATTTCAGAAGCGAGGTGTTTGTAAATTTCGTACAAATAAATGTGCAAAATGTGCATGTTATAGATACTAGGACCGCTTCGGTCTGAAAGAAAACTACAAGAGCTAATAATAAGAAGACTCGCGCGATGAATTCATGTAAACCACGTCACATTAAGTTTGTATCAATTTTATCATTACAAGCTGCACGTCAGGACAGATTTATTTAATGAATGAATGAATGAATGAAGACCTTTATTGTACACTCATACCCACTGGGTTCAGTACAGGTCACAATAAACGGTACAACATGATATAATGATATAATGAAATTACACTACTCAAGGATCGTATTCTACTGCGTACATTCGGCTTCTTCTCGTTGAATTATTTGTGATATTGAAAATGTAAGAACAGATATGCTTTATAAGTAATGGTTTGTCTAGATTCATAAATTTGTCTATATTACTTAGTTGTATGAAGTGGGGGAACATGGATTCTGTTAGTCTGTAGAGTTCAGCTCTCTCTTTCTTGTACAAACTACATTCTACTACAAAAGAAGTTCGTCTTCTAACTTATCTAGATTGTAGTATCAACATATTCGTTGTTCTTAATCCACTCTCGCCGGGAAGAACCCCTGCTCTTTTTGATAAGTGCAGTGGGTTCTTTAACGTGATCAATGTGTAGCTCTCCCCAAACACGAGACCTCCATTTAACGTCCTACCAAGGGACGGCACTAACCGAAGCTAGGTACTCATTTTTACCTGATTGAAGTGAAACAAAATCGTATATAGTGCCTTTCCCAAGGACTCAAGATCGGTGTCACATCAACGGATTTGATCCCAGAATTTCTGGGTTATGGGACAAACACCACGTCTCACGACCACACTTCAATACATACACTCGTATATGTTCCTTAGATACATACATATGTCGCAAAATTCAAGCCTCTTAAATTCGTATGCACAGTCTAACTGCGACCTGCCTCTATTCATTCACCCCCCCCCCCCCATGCTATGCCCTATTAGCCCTTCAGTAACTAACACATTCTTCTTGTCTACAACATCGTTTCCCATTTTAGCTTCCATACATTTGTTTCTCGCTTCAAGAATTTGTAATTGCGAGGCATTTCCGGTCTAATGAAATTTCGGTCTATCCTATTAATATCAAATTCCCCCTGTCCGAATGGATGTAAAAGTCGTTTACTCTGGTAAAGTCTGTGTCTGAAAAATGTCTAAAGGGATATAAGTAATATTTTTGTGTTTAAATGCCCATTTTTTAATATTTTGAGCCCGAAATTCGAAATATTCTCGAGCACAAAATCTTCATGTAAATGATTAAGATTTAAGCTTGAGTGTTTTCAAGTCACCACTCACAGAGGCTATACAGGGCCTGGTCAGATGCATTCGTACGATCGGTTGACGATGGAAAATTTGATACAAACTTGAGATAGTCCTGCATATGTCGTTCAAGAGTCTTGTCTTGTTTCAAAAAATGCTGTCTAAGTTCGTTGTGAGCGATTTGTTACGTCACAGTCTGCTTGAAAATTCTTCGGCATCAAAATCGTACGACAGTGTAACTGCATCGAAGGTATATCGATACCGCCAAAGCGTTCACTATTGCGTTTTGATGCTGTTAGCTAACTACGTAATTCTTCTACTAGTAGTTTTGATCAGTCAACAAAGTTATAATCGTCTGAAGTTACAAGGTAACAAATCTTTTTACCAGAATATTGTGCCATTTATTTCATGCTTCCGTCAGTTTGTTAAATTACCTAGCAATTTTCATTCTCAAAATTACACAATAATTCATACAAAAATCAGCAAAACGTGGGCTCTAACAATTCGTCTTTTCCTTAATGTATCATACTTATCTAGAAATACGCATGGGCGCGTCCTATCTGTAATGTCCATGCATTAGTGCAAAAACATCTCATGCATAATGAAAGTAATTTCAATCAAATTGGCTATTAGAGCTTCGTTGCGTTGGCTTAATTGCGAATGCATGTCGCGGCCCATACTCGATAAACTTTTTGACCTCGCCAGATATAAAACTACCCTGGAGAATAGAGGTGTTCTTAAGGGCGCTGACCTATAGATAATTGTCTTAAGATCAGTACGAAAATCTCATCATAGGCCACTGGGGTGGTCTTCTGCTTTGGAAGGATCATATCATGCACCATCTTTGATTACGCTGTGTTATCTTGAGTGGATTTTATTTCGGGCGACTGAATACAATATTGGACCGGCTGTTTGGTTGTCTTGTAAGGCTGTCACTCACGCCGTACGATCGTCGTGCGATTGCAAACTGAGAGCTCATGCTCGTGCATTTGTCGTACGAAATTCAGCTGTCTTTAACCAAAAACGCTGTGGCCGTTGATTCTATCACAGCTTTAATTGGAACTCCCACAACATTAAAAATCGTACGACGATCGCACGAGCGACGTATGCGACCTAATCGCCAAAAGCGTCCGCCGATCTTGGACCACTTACTCCCTCTGTTCTTTTCCCACAATTCAAATTCCTGCAACAGTACGAAATATATGATGATGAACTAAAACCGTTGTATGGAATTTATAAGGTATAGACCAGTAAATTATGGCGAGTCCAGGACACAATAGTGGACCGGCAGGCTGGTAATCGTCAGCAGCGTTCTCCAATCTTGGATACCCACCCACCCACCCCCCTCCTCTGCTTCCTCTTCCCGGAATTTAATGTCCTGGAAGCGAGTGAAATTTCCGGGGATGATGTTTTGAAGCCCCAATAAAGAAAAGATTCGGTATAGAGGCAAACAATGGTAAATTTAGTGGTCATTCAGAACACAATTCTTATCATAGTGAAGCTAAATTCTGTTAATGGCCAACAGCGCAGCCCCCTATTACTTCCTTTTTCTGGAATTTAATTTTCTCGAACAGAGTGAAATTTCCGATAATGAGTTTTTGAAGCCATGGTACAGAGTGAATGTGGTATAGAGCTATAAAAATGGGTCTACAAAACTTGTAATAGTGGACCTGCAGTCTATAATAATCACCAAAAGTTCGATTCCCCCCCCCCCCCCTTACTTCCTTTCCCTGGAATTTAATTTACTGGAACAGAGTGAAATTTCCGTCAATGAGTTTTGAAGCTATGGTACGGAATAGATGGGACATAGAGGTATAGAATTGGGTTGAGAAGACAATAATGGGCCGATTGTCTGGTAAGTATTTTATTGTAATCACCAACTAAGTTCGCCAGTCTCAGATCACACACACACACCCCTTTACTTCCTTTCCCTGGAATTTAATTTCCCGGAACAGAGTGAAATTTCCGGCGAAGAGGAACTGAATCCAGCTCACTGGCAGAAGCAAACATCGATCATTTCAGCCAGAGTTATTACCTGGAAGGAGGCGGAACGATCACTGGCTGCGTGCAGCGCTGATAAGAGGGCTTCATAAGAAAGATATCTCTCTCCCTCCCAATGAGTAAGCGCCCAGGAGAGATGCGAAAACGATTGAAAAACAGCCCTTTAAAACGGGTTAACGTCGTGCGTACGTCGATAAGGCTATAAAAGCGTCACCGAAGGGATGCAACAATTAAAATCGATGTTGTATCATGAATCTAAGTCAGAGTAATATTCTGGATTATATGGTTATTAGTTATTCCATTGAACAACCTTGACTCAATTTTCAAAGTCATATAGACCGTTCCGGGCACCTTGTATATAGACAAAACCTATAACAGGAAATGAACTTGAACAAATTGCAAGTTACAGCGCTATAGGATGGGAAGACTTAAGGGCTAAGTAAATGGGAATTTAAAGGTTATCTTGTCTCATTGATTCTTAATGTCAGACTAAGACCCGTGAAGACGTTGTTGGTTCTCGGATGAGAAGGCGCGGGAATTTACGACACGGACACTTGAAGACACCTTGGGAAGTGCTCGAGGAACTTTTGCCGAAGGAGGAAAATTTAGCCTACATAGCAGGCTCTCTGGGCCTCTTTTCGCCCTTTTTTTGCTCATAATACACTTTCGCCGGCAGTGCAAGCGACCCGATATCGAAAGGTTAAAGAAAAATGTGAAAGAACGAAAGAATAAAAGCATGAAACAAAAAGATATAGAGAGGAAGGTGTAGGGGGTAAACATATCTTGAAAGCGTTAAACATACGAAGTTTGTGAAAATGGCGTCAAAACGAATTATAACAAATTATATTCCAACCATTTGTCTATAACACACATTAGCCAGTACATTACACGTTCCACTCTCCAGCACGTACATGCTTTTCCCTGGTTACTGACTTTGGTCATGTGTCGTGTTTTTCTTCTTTTTCTTTTTTCAAATCTTAATTTATTTCAATACACAGAACAAACAAGTGGTATATACATCAATACACACAAACAAACAAAGAAACAAATGGTATAACGTTATATAGTTAAAAGATAGTTACACAATGCCCCCAGCGTGCTGTCACAAGCCAGCAAGTCCAACCTTCACAGCCTGCCAGTCTCCGGGTACAACAAACTTGGACCAAGGTCAGCAGGAACAAACTTGTACACATACTAAGACAAACAGACCAAAACAATACCTCCGTTCCCACGGAGGTAATAAGACACAGCACTACTCTGCCATTATACTCACCCCGCCAGATCTAATTATGGTTTGGTCCGACCGAAATTGCTTTTAAAGGGATCGATATCTACGACATCAGTAATCTATCTTAACCTCATTGAGAACTTTCGGCATGAGGACCAATTCTGTTTAACGACTGGCGCAGACATATCATGGTACATCAATGGACTTGTCAGACTACTTCTACTTGAATGTGCAGTGGAAGGGTAATGGGCGAGGGAGTGAATATAGTAGAATATATAGCATTAAATATTAAGTAGATACATGTACTGGTTTATATGGACATAGGTTTTGGGGAAAAAGAGCATTGCTTAGAAAAAAGGCTAGCGGACTTGTCAGCTCACCCGCTGTACGTGCTAATACGTGCTGTCTAAGTGCCAAAATGTGGGAAATCTTTTGGGATCCGTAAGTTGTAAGTACCGCCTCCGTACGAACTCGTGGGGAATCCGACGGATTTTGGAGCACGCAAACACGCCGTAGAACTTTACGTGCTGGCAAAACTTTGTGTGCCATCGGGCTGCGGATTTGCCCCCAGTACGACGACGCACCTGCCCTGTACAGCCTGAACATTTTCAGAAATACGTGGCGGACGTGGCCTCCCAAAAATCGTACGGACAAATTGCACGCACGGTGGGTTGTGCCCTTAGCTTTAACGTCCCATCCTAAGGACTTGCAACACTTTGCAATAGCGTGCATGTCAGGTGAGCGACACATCCGGAACCGGAACACGGCTTCAAGTTCCAGAGACAGGGCCGCTAACCACTGGACTACTAACACTACATTCCTCATACTACTCTCTTACGATTTCAAACACTTTCTACTTCACAGGTGTTAAGTGACCCATTTCCCATACACTTCAACAAACGAGGCGTTCCACACTTGCAAGTCATCGAAAAGGCTTAACCAGCAATCTTGCGGCCATCTAAAGACTCATTGACCTATTTTTCGTCATATTTGTGCCAGCCCTAGAGCATCGCCCAACCGCGGTAATACATAATAACATACATGCGGTATCATACTGGGACAGCTGACGTGAGCAGTTATTAATTTCTGCTTGGCCTAGCCAGGCAGGATATTAAAAAGATTTTCCCCGTCGGCGGGATTTGTTTATGAATTGGTCGATAGTCAACGTTAACACATAATTCATTTATTTACTGGTTTATTGGTTTGTGTGTTCAGCACACACAGCCAGGACTGCCCAACTAGCATGTGGCTATAGCTTTGCTGACAGAGACAAAGACAATATAAATGGAACCTAACATAGACAGCATAACAATCAAGCATAACTTGGATGAACAAAAATGGGCATAAGTATAAGTGCCATGATGATAATATGTTGAATTGCTTTATATCTATCCTCTTTTTGCCACCTTTTTTCATTAACAAAAACTGTTAAAACACATCATCGGTCAGTCGGTCGACGTGCTTACACACGACGATGTTATACCGCCCCTTACGGGGTGATATACCCTTTCGAATACAAGACGGGGATGTGCCAGGTCTCCCGTCCATTAAAATTAAACACAAATTGGGACACAAATATGTTTTTTCATTTTACTGAACGCAGTGGGACTTGGGTTCGCGCCAAAAAAACACTAAACGGCTGACGGTCAACAGCATTACAGCGAAGCGAAGCAACCACATGGATACACGAAAAATATAGTCCAGAAATAGGTACAAAGCACCAAAACGTCAAACTATCATTCAATCACTGTGGACTATGACCGGTCGCGGTGACGCATGCTTTGCCACCGAAAGACCTGCTTGTAAATTGAAGTCATTGACACACTGCGAACCTCAAAGTGCTGCGTTGAGAGGCTCTTTGGGGTCCTTTCATTAGTTGTAGTAAAAGCCCGTTTGACATACACTAGGGGTGGGCTCTACCGGTACAGAAAATAAAAGTACGGTCCAGGTCCAGAGGATCAGATCCAGGTCCGGACCTGAATCTGCACCTAATTGTGAATGGGCGACACTCAAAACAAGAATACATTTCGCTACAAACAAAGGAATCTGTTTGGTGGAGAAACCAATCTTCACGTAAACAACTGCTTCTGTTAAATTAGACCAAGCTTGACTGTAGAAACTTGATAAAACTGACTATCATCTCTACTTGCTATTTTTCTTACCAATAAGCCTCAAAGCACGTGAACGCCTGCCGCTGTAGTGAAGTATAATCTGTTCATTTTCTAATTAGTCCAATAATTAACATCCTGTCCACTAGATTTTTTCAGGTTCAATTTTTCTGGCCCGTTCCAACAAAAAAAAAAAAAAACGGTTTTGTTGAAGTTGATTTACCCACCCCTACCATACACGCAGTGATTTTCACAAACATGTTGTGCGACCGGAAAGGGCCGTATGTATTACGTCACACGTCTGGGTTTTGTCAATTATTCATGTGAGAGTAACACGGAAGTTGAGGATGATTTGATGGGAAGGGAACATAAGTGCGTGTCATTCACGGTGAGTGGTTAGGGCAACATTATTATTATATAATGTTACACATGCTTATTACATATTACGTGACAGCAAGAATAAACTGAGGGAAGGAAGAAAAGACAAATGTTTAAAAAAGGGTAAAGAGGGAGAACAAGGAAAGTAAGTAAGAAAGAAAGAACGAAGGAAAGAAAGAAGGAACAAAGAAAGAAAAAAGGAAAAGGAACGAAGGAAAGAAGGAAAAAAGAAAGAATCAAAAGAAGAAAGACAGGGAGAAAGAAAGCTAGAAAGAGAGCTAGAAAGAAAGAAAGAAAGAGAGCTAAACGAGACAGAGAGAGAAAGAAAGAAAGAAAGAAAGAAAAAAAGGAAAGAAAAAGAAAAGGAAAATAGGGCACATTTAACATCTTTATATACTGCTTCATCCTGCCTCTGCAACAAAGTTCAGTCGGTCAATATCTCTTTTAAATGTTAATGACTTTGAATGGCAGGGGAAGAAACCCGACCTGACAGCGGAGGCGGGCTTCCTGCCCCGGCAAATGCCAGCATGCCAGACTGGGCAGATGATATATCTCAGCCCCAATGGGACTAGGCAGGACTATGATGTATTGCACATTTATCCCCTGGCTCGGTCGATCGATATCATGCCGATTCCGGGGCTTATTACCCACCAATGGACATCGTCTAATCGTAACGGCCTGAATTCAAATCGCAGGGGTCACAAATTGTGACCATTTGCTGCAAAGATGTTGTATCCGTGATGTTTTCAGCTTGTAAAAGATTAGGAGAGCTATAATATGGCAAGGAGATGGGGTTTTGTAATAGCATCTTTGCAGACTTCTCGAGGACGCCTTGTGACTACTTAATAGTGAATCGCACGTAGCAGCTTTTACCTAGTCGGTAGAGAGTCTGAAAATGTGAGAGTTTATTATTAATAGAAAATAGAGAAATTAATTTACACATTTTCAGCTAATGCGATAGCATTGTATCACTGTTCGCCTAAAGTGGCCCTAAATACCCATGGCACAGCCTACTCTTATAAGGCCTTATAACACTAACCTTTAAACCATATAGTGACACACAAGGCGGCAAGTTCCTTGATGTTTCAGTATGGTAGCAGGTTATAATTCTTACAGGCAGTGGTTGCTAGCCACCCCCTTTCCCAATTTTACGTCCCTTACTGAATGCAGGTGCAGCCCCAACCGATGCCTTCGCAAGATTGAACCAGGGGTATTCCTGTTACCAACTGATTGGATCCAGGAGACACAGCGAGGCTGCTACCACTTAAGCTACAGGGACATCCCCCTGTTAAACACTGCTGTACAGAATATTGAAACTGCCGTTTGCTCCAAAGGAAAGATTCAAAAGTAGGACTAGGCGGTAAACGAAACTGACAGATGTAACGTAGTAGTATTTGTGTATTATATATATAGATTTGTCCTAACCACAACAAAGCCTGAACATCACATGGAACATTCTTCTTTTGTTTATACAACACACATAATGAAATATTTATTTAGCCATATTGTAGAATTGTATCACCACTATAGGGTTAGGGGCACTCAGTGCTGGATTTATTTGTTTGCAAAGAAGTTAAGTCTCAAACGTAAATCGTAGAACAGATCGGGCATATAGGGCAAAAAAGAAATATCATGTTCAAACATGTAACGTTATAACGTTATATGCATGCCGATTTGTGTTTACGAATGAATAAGAATTCAAAGTTCAAAGAAATAATTCCTCTGTAGGTATAGATGTCAAAGTAATGTCACAGTTGTTGTTGTACCTGTTCAGTTTAGTTTGTGTGTCCCACTTTGTATGTATCCCTGCTGGAATTTTGCCTTCCATATCAGAAGTATAAATCTTGAATTCTCAGAGCACCGCAGCCGTCTTATGTCTGTAGTTTCACTCAACCAAGGCCCCAAAGGTGCACGGTGAATGCATAATGTCAGTACTTTTCCCTCTCAACATTTCAGATCGAATTTGCGGTTATTTCGGCTGGTATGCCTGCCACTCTAGATAACGTTCGGGACAGCACTGAACGCGTTACGACAGGTAAAGTGAAATGCTTTATAGCCAAACTCTTTCGATAGAACGGAAGATGCATTTTTTTTTCCATTTCAAGATTGGCGGAGAAGCTTTCTGATTGGTCCGCAGAGACGACAGTTATCCCTACGTCATTAAGCTGTCAGAGGGAAAGTATTATGGATTAGCCTGTGTGTCTCGGTGTTAGGAAAACGTCCATTTGTGGAACGTGGTTTTCCTTGGAGACGCCGGTAAAAGGAAGAGGGCAGACGCCTGGGGACTCGAGGTGGCCGTAATAGCTAACCTCTCGGCCTCGTTTTTCCATAATAACGTCGCCTGCTGTCTTACGTAAGGCCATGTTGGTATGATTTTATGGATGACATCAGCGCGCGCATCAATTTTTGGTTGTTTCCAAAAATGAAAAAAAAAAAGTTTTCAACCTTATTCTAAATCTAACTTGAAAATAAGCAATTAATATAAATGCATTTAAGTTCGCGGGGATTTGATTTCGCGGTAGCGGGAAAAGGACTTTTCGCGGTGGTTTTAAGTTCACGGTGAAGTGGCCACCGCGAAAACTGCGAACATTAAACCACCGCGAAAGTTTCTGCATTTACATTATATGCCGTGAATTGTAAAAACAAATATCGGAAAACGTATACTACAGTCAAAGAACATTACAAGGTCAAAGAAGATGTGAAAGATAAAAAATTAAGAATTGTTCGGTATACTCTAACAATTGTGTTCAGTCATTTGTTCAACCTTCTTGACCACTTTATAGCGTTCGTAATGAAGGCAACTTTTTTTGGTCAAACTTTTCTTATTCGCACGTTCGAATCAGTTTTTAGATTCCCAGAGAAGATGCCATCCATATAATCAAATCAACATGGCCTAAGCCAGGGCCACACAGATATAACGCGGCACACTTGTCACCACTTCTTGCTAACAATGTAGCTTTCCACTTTGATGAATCATCAGAGATGATGACACAGAATAACAATTTAGGACACTAAAGCTTTCACTGCTTGAAGTGAAATTTGATAGAAGAACTTTATTGCGCAACGATCGTACACTGTACAATGTATGGCAAAAAAAGAAGAAGAAACAAACTTATCATCCTAATTACTAAAACAAGTATCAAACTTAGTACATATGCAGATTATGAATATAGAATGAAATTGGCATCCTAATTTCTAGAACAATAAGAGTTAGCCTAAATCATTGATATTGTATTACAATCGAGTGGGTCTAATTATGAGTTTCGGCATTTTTTCTTATGACAAAGCAGTCTTTTATATATTTACCTATTTTAGCATGGTGGGAGTTGTTACATCTGAATATATAATCAAATCTGTCTGTATCATTGAGTCTCTTAAAATCTGTTGTATTTGATTCGAGGAAAACGAATGTGAATAACTCATTACGTGAAACATTGTACCTACTGCACATCATGACAAAGTGAAATTCATCTTCAATTTGATATAACTCGGCACAGTTGTCGCCACTTCTTTCTAACAATATAGCTATTCACTTTGATGAATGAAACGATTTGACTGCTTGAGGTGAATTTGTACATAGTCGCCTCGCATTCTGTGCAGTTCAGGAAAGGGCAACAAAATAGCACAGCACAGTTTATAAAATTTTATTCTAACGATTCTGATATTCAGTTTGAGTAATGATTAGTAGAATAACAATTTAGGACACTTAAGGTTTCACTGCTTGAAGTAAAATTTGCTTCTTATTGAATTTCAAATCGCCTTGTTTGCTGTCTAGTACAGGAAAGGGCAACACAAAAGAGCACAGCACAGTTTCAACCACTAACGAATACGATATTCAGTTTGATAAAGGGTGAGTAGGATAACAATTTAAGACAAAAGTTTTTACTGCTTAGAGTGAAATTTGCTTCCCATTGAATTTTTATACATGTATACTCGCCTCACTTGCTGTCTAATACAGGGAAGGGCCATACAAAATAGCACAGCACAGTTCATACAATTCTTTCTGACAATTCTAATATTAAATTTGACTAACGATGAAAGCACATTTCAATGAGACGTTAGATTTAATTTTGAGTAAAAGTTTGGGTCCCTTAAGCAGTGAAGGTTTCACCGTTTAAAATAAAATGTTCTTCTAACTGATTTTGTAAAAAAAAATGCTGTCTTCTAAAAGCAGAGCTACGACGAATAACGCCGTTCTCACCACTTCTTGCACATAAGTCAGATTGAGTCAGAAGTCAGAAACCGCATTTTTAAGGATTTGATATTAAAAACCATTTTTCTTCCTTTAAGATATCAGATCAGATATCTCATTTGATTATTGAGGAATATGTTTCTTTTTTCCAGGAGATAATAATGAAGAATTGGGGCAACTAAAGGTTTCACTGTTTGAAGTGAATTTTGCTCCCGGTTGAGTTTTCATTAAATCGCCTCATCTGCTTTTTCTGCGGGGAAGTTCCAAAAATAACGACACAGAACAGATTTGACTGGAACACGGTTCAGATACTGGTGTTGAATTAGGTAAATAACGAAATCATATTTCAAGGTAATGATGATGTAAAATAACAATTTGTCCAATAGCAGTTTAGCCTTTTGAAGTGAAAAATACTTTTGATTGAATTTGTACATAAACACCTCGCTTACTTTTTTTTCTTTTGGATGGAAACATCAAAAAGAACTACTAAAGGAAAATAATTCAGACGATCAATCTTATCATATAATGATAAAAGTATATTCAAAGAGATACTGTATAACAACGGGTTTGGTCGCTAACGGTTTTATCATTTGAATTTGCTTTTAACTCAATTTTTATTTAACATCTAATGATCTACAGCCATACAAAGATTAAGCACTTTTATCAATGAAGAATCATTTTCAAATATTCATTTGATTAATGGTGAAAGCATATTTGAAGGATTTCATGTTGAAAATAACATTTTCCATATACCGATTATCTTCTACAAAGCAGGACTACAAAGAACCATAAAGAACAGTTATGAGTCATCTGGAAAACAATTTGGATATTCAATCTAAATGATGAAAATATATATCAATGGAATGGTACTGAAGAGCAATGGTTTCATCATCTGAAATGAAATTCGCTTTAGATTAGATTTTCCTCTTATGATTACAGTAGAAAAACCCAACCGATCCGATGCAACCACATCCTTTAATGTAGCAATAAATATAGATATTCTAGTCTGAGGTCACAGAGAACAACAGCATGCTAGCACATTAGGCACTGAAAAACGATTTGGATATATATGATGAATGGTATAAGTATAATTCAAAAAGATCATGTCATAATATAACGGTTTGGGTGACCACGGGTTTCCACAATTTAAGTGAAATTTGTTTTTGATTGAATTTACCTCCAACGACCACACTGGAAAACACATTGCTGGACCGTTTTATATCAAATTTTCTCTCCAACCGTTCTTAATCCAAGTCAACAAGAGTTCGAAGATCTCAGGCTTCCGTGAAATGTGAAATGTTTCTCCTGTGTCCTGTTTACTTGAAGCCCATTGATTCTGCAAATAAGGTTTTGATTAACAAAACATATCCAAGGATCACTTCCTGTCACAAAACGATGAACATGACTAGCATATTAAAAAAAAATTCCTCACTGTAAAAACACAAACCAAAAACAATACCCCCTGTGAATTAGTAGCCTATTCCATTGACCCCATGACCTGGAATGTCTGTCATGTCTGATACACGCACGACTAGTTCTACCAGCTCTAGTTCTACCAACTTTGCTTCCTGTCACTCCCACAAATATGACCCTTATGAGAACATTATCTTAACACTCCTTTCCTGCATTGTACTTAATTTACAGTGTATTAAGATAACTACAAATACACATTGTCAAGAAAACGTACATTGAAGCAAACATCCATAAGAGCACACATGAATACAAACATACAGACTCGCTGAAAACAAAACATCCATACACGGAAGACAAATAAAAAACGCTGTTACAGTCAGGTATTTTGTCCACTAGTACTTTATTTTCCTGTTTGATAGTCACAATGACTGTAAGAGTTAATGTCTAGCCCACGGACTTTCTTCATATGAATAAAGTCCTATGCATGGGCTTGGTCCGATGCTGACTGCGAACGTCAGATAAAGCTGTATATACATTTCGCTGAATATGTTCCGTACAATATTCCACCTTTGAAGCTATTAATAAAATATCTTTTGTACATGGCATATATCACTGCAGTGTACCTTCCTCCCTGGTGCATACCTAATGGGTTTGAAATATGTGAGGATTTTTTTTCCTCCTTTATGTATCACCCACCCACCAAGAGGAGCGGCGGCGCTGCAAGTCTTGTGTGTCCTCCGGAGATGTATTAACAGCTATGTTTGAACTTTTTTCTTCTTTGATAATACCCTGCAAGCTGGCTTTATTATAACGTTATGGATGACATTTGTGGGCGCATCAATATTTGTCCGTTAAAACAAAAAAGCTCTCAACCGTACTGTAAAGCATACAAAAAAGCTGCAAAGTGAGAAAATAAATGACCTCAATTGCAACGAAATGCTTGTATTGGAAACAGGATACTAATGTCAGGCATTGCCACTTTTTCTGTCGTAAAACGTGCTGGTTTGCCGTAAACGTACCCTTTCCACAAAATGTATTCTGAGCCCGAAGCGAAGTTTCCGAAATCCTTTCAAGGCGTAAATGTATATCATATGTGCAATACTAGTAATTTCTTCAACCTTTCTGAAAACTTACACTTTATAAGGAAGATTATTTTGGCCAGCTTTTTTTTACATGCTCGCATCAATGTTGCAGTACGCAGAGGATGTCAATAGTATAATCATATCAGTATGACCAGCGGTTACGCATTATTGTTAGATCCATATACGCAAGGTGCTGCCATTGTTTATTTGGGTATATTTGCCCCCTCTTTGACTGGCATTTATAATAGTGCACTTTTAAGGGTTACGAATCACTTTACGTGTGAAGAGTTAGATGTCAAATCCTCCAAAAATTCGGTTAACAAAAACATGCTACCAGAAATGACGATCAAATAATATAATATAGGTTTTTTCACTCAGAAAATGACAAAAAAGCAAACCAGCGTTAAAGCTTAAACATCTTACCCTTAATATTGTGCCCATGTAACGTTGTGAGAATTATGAAATTACGATGGGTTAGCTATAGGAGTTTGATTGCATTATTCCACATTGGTCTAGAATCATATTTCGTAGTTTACTGAAACATGAATAATGCAATTTAGGTCTTTCGCCTGCCTTAATTATGATCCAATTATTGGCATACAAATTTGCATAATGTACATTAATTCCTATACTGAAATTATATATGCAAGTACATGATCCAATGTGGCGGACAGTTCGTACGACATCGCCACGTGACTACAGACTACATACTTTAAAAGAGCAAATGTCTTCGAAGGCTTCATTTTTAAGGTTTAACATGGTAACCGCTTCACTGCGAATTTAACGTAACCACGGTAATAATTGTTCTGTCTTATGACCCCCCCCACCCCTGTCTTATAGTGAACCATCACGAACATGCCATTTCATCCTTCCAGCGAAAAAAGTGAGTGCGAAATAAAATCTCATTTTACAGTATAAACACTTTTTATTCATTTAGACACAAATGAACCGAGGAAACAATCATCTAAACCACCGTACACGTATGCAACCACTAAATTCAAAGAAGACATACTTTCCTTTTTTTTTTTTGGCGTGAGGTATAAAGAAAATGGTAACGTTGATTGACCCATATCCGCTGGGTAACCTATATCCGTTGTATTTTATAAGACAGTGTATTCAGGGGCATTAAGCCGACGAATGGTGGTTTCAAACGGCAATATTTTGAAGAAAATGCAATCTGAAGCAACCGTCCGTCGATTTTATACGAGCGTTTCTATCCTTCTATGGATGGATTTAGGCTTAGTAACCCCAAGGATAAAGGTGAACGAACTTTACAGAATAGAAACCCCGATAAAAACGTAAAATAAAAACACAACCGGCCGCGGGGACGACTCTCTGCTTGGAGAGTAAAGAAGACACACTTGTAAGATAAACAGTGAAGGCGGTGCCTCCTTGACAGCTCAATAATGAACAGAAGTGATGCGGAGCCTAGAGTACCGTCTCTATCAGTACCCCCACCGACGCGACAGTTGTTACGCACATCTGCGCTACCTGCGGGCGATACAGACGCAATTATGTCGTCTCTACAGGAGACAAGTTGGACAGACAAGCTACGGAGCTTATCTACCAGCAACTCGGGAAAACACACCGACGGCGGGGACGGTCTAGTGGTTAGCCTGTGTTTGTCGCTGGCTGGGGTCAACGACCCCCTCATGGGGCAGCAACTGTGGGGCCGGCCGCTAGGAGCGCGATTTTAGCCAGGCTAGTCTTAGTAGTAGTTGGCGATCCAGATTTTGAACCACTTAAATAATTATTACCTTTCCCATGTATGTTATATTTTCAGAAGCGTCTGTTTGTCTGTTTGTGGACAGCATACCTGTTGTGGATAAATTTTGATAATTTCTACATAGAATCATTTGTTTGCAATGTTTTGTTGAAACTAAAAACGATTAGATCGTGCGCCACTAGCAGCTTTCCGTGGTACTGCAGAGGAACTTTTTGTTTTGATATATCGCGATCTGGACCAGATAAGAACAGTTTACAACTTATTTATTTATTCATCTCAAAACGGGTGAGTGGCCCCTACAACTTTTGAAAGATATGGTCTTCATGTTTGACACATAACTCATGACGCATTTCGCCGCGCATGCGTACTTACAATGTCGACCCTTATCTCGAAATTTGCCCTCAAATTCTGGCAGAATTATTGGAAATCCATGAATAAGGAACAGTAATGATTATCCAAAACGGAAATTGTTTTACGTGTCCTTTGAGCCGTCAGGACCTTGTTTGAGGAGAGCTACAGAAGAAACATTCATCACATATGTAGAAGAGAGTGCAATCTTGTCCCCATGTGCGCTGGATAAAAACCTCTGAGATACCATGGGCCATGTGACTAATTTCGGCTGTGATCATGCGAGCGCCCAAAAGCCAAAGTAGGTGGTACATGTATCTCACTGCATTTGGGGCACGCGTGCGGCACTGTGGAGTTCGTTCACTGCGGCACTGTGCTATTTTATTGTCACAGTGCTATTTTCGCCGTAATTTAGATATTACGTAACACGAAAAAGTTTTGACTTAGAAGCCAGAAAAATTCACAGAACGTAAGAAAATTCGTTTTTATCTCTGAAATTCGTTGTGTAATCTTTCGAACCCTGCAGTGCCTCACCGGTGCCCCAAGTGCAGTGAGACACCACCTTAAGATTTCGGCTGTGCTCATGTGAGTGCCCAAAACCAAAGTAAGCTCCCCGTCTACCCATATAATGTCAGTTGGCATCTTTGATGAATGATTCGTGTGTACACGAAGGGAGAGAATGCTCGGGAACACAGCGATCGTTTTAGAAGTGATATACCGCTATTTACCCACCAAACCCTCAAGGGTAAGCTCTTCAGAGGCAGTTAAAATGGAGGATATAAATTTGCAGATGAAGATAGCGCGTGGAGATTTACTTGCCCTAGCTGGAGATAGGGGGAGAAATTAATCATCTACTGTTTTCATCAGCCTCAAGCGCTGACAGGGAAACAGAAACTAGAGGGGAAAGACAAATTTTTTGAATCCGTCATGATCAGTCTGTAGTTTTTTACTCCATGTATCTAATAGTTTAAGGTTTTATGAAAGAGACCTTTATTGTATTATTCTGCTCTCACAAGCTAAGTACAGGTCAGGATGATACAGTTCTAAGTATTTCTGAATACTGTAAATGCATTTAAGTTCGCGAGGATTTAATTTCGCGGTAGCGGGAGAAAGAATTTTTCGCAGTGGATTTAGTTTCGCGGTAGCACTATGCACTGTATTCTCTTACTGCCATGAAAGAAATGTTCGCGGTGGTGTGAAGCGGTCACGGCGAAAACCGCGAACATTAGATATAGCCCATCGCAAAAGTTTTTGCATTTACATCCATCTAAGTACAAGTACTAGCTCTAGTAAAAAGGTCAGCAAAGCTCAGACTTGCAGGAGTGACAGGAAGTACAGGTCAGAGGCGGTAGAACAAGTCATGACAGCCCAGGCCATGGAAGATGCTACTTATTTAATTAGGTGGAGGTATTGCTTTTGGTTTCCCTGTTTATTGTTTTTCTGTTTATGTATGATATGAACGGCGTCACCAATTAAAAGAGATGGGGCGACATTAGTTTCCAACAACCTTTGACCCACTGCTGACGTCACACGCGCAGAAAGTCACGTGTCCTTACGATTACGTCAAACAGTTAGACAGGACTAGTACCGAGCTATTCAGGCAAACTTTCTGGTGAGTCCAATGTCTCTAGCTTGATAAAAGGTACATTTTCTTCTTAACGTAGTTTTCTTACTCAGATGAACTTTTATGCTGATAATAACGATAAAAATTTATGCAATGGATCCAACCACCCCTCCTTCATCGAAATGGTTTGTTCCACCTCATGACACCTGCAGTATTGATTATTTCAAAGATAGACAAGGCCTGGTAACGCTAATAGGTTAAGCCATGTACAGTAGCATGCTCCTTCGAGATTTAATTACAACATAATGAATGGAAAATATCGACTGCCTTGTCTCACGGGGAGGCACATATTACGGTTTTATTGAACGAGGGCGTAAAAACACGCATTTCATATCGTGCGGAACGAGAAACTTATCTAAAGTTTCGCGCCACTATTTACGACTCGTTATAGGGATGGTTTCAAATGTTAGCTGTCATTTCAAGATTAAATCTGTTCATCCCAAGCTTCTTTCAGGGATGTCCCAGTAGCTCAATTGGTAGCAGGCTCACAGTTGAGATCCTGGTTCCAATTAGTTGGTAACTGGGAGTTCGCGGTTCAATCCTGGGTAGGGCATCTCGGTTGGGACTGCACCTCTCTTTCGGAAGGGTGCCTATCTCACCAAGTGGAGGCACTGTGGAGGCACTGCGGAAGCGCTTTGCCACTTGCATTATTTTTTAGGTTTCAAAAACCCTTTGTTGGAGGCACGTTGGGTTTCGTTAGAGGCATATTGGAGGCAAGTTTGCGTTGTCGAAGTCAACAGTGCCTCCAGAGTGCCTCCGCTTGGTGAGATAGGCCCTTTAGCAGGTGCATCGAATACGTTAAAGAGAAGGGCTAGCAACCTCTCTCTGTAAAGATATACTCTGCTACTGAAACAGCAAGGGAACATGCTCCCCACATGTATGCTGCATTACAAGGTCGTGTTCATATCATAATATTCGCCTACAATGTACGTAGGTCAATTTGTTTATACTTTTTCCAAATGCCAGACCAGATCATCCATACATGACTGTGCTGTTATCCATAATATTTTGTTGTTCTGTAAGTAGCCTCGTAGTACCATTGTCTATATTGCTAGTAGTTATTGGTTGTCATTCATTGTACCTTGTGCGATTGTTGAGCAATAAAATTCATTTATTCATTATAACTACAACGTTTACAGCAACCTAGCTTTTTCCTTTCAGTGTATGTTCTATTTCAAGCGGTCAGGGTTATTCATTCTATGTGGTCAGGGGACATTCTCATAAGTTCATTTGTTATTTTATAAAGTCATTTGTCGTCAGGGCCACATTTAAAGATCTTCTCATCAAAGATGCGTCGACATTCCTTGTGTTTGGAACCAAAATGAAATAAAGATCGACACAAAAAGATGATACACCCGGTGACTTCGAATGGGAACTTAAGAATTAATTCGCCAGGCCCTTTCCTTGTCTGAGTAAGTGGTACAAATTAGCACAACATTCTGCGGACTATTTGTTGAAAGGGCTAGCCGGCTGTTAGTCAGCACAAGGTCCACCCGTCTTCGTTAATAACGGTTCTCCTCTGAGGACCAATGGGACTCAAGGGAGACAATTATGGGCTACTTTGAACCGGCTCTTGTTCTGAACCGTTTGTATGGTACCTTCGCTGGAAGGTTGTGTGTGTATGTGTGTGTGTGTGTGTATGTGTGTGTGTGTGTGTGTGTGTGTGTGTGTGTGTGTGTGTGTGTGTGTGTGCGCGCGCGTCTGTGTGTGTGCATGTGCGTGTGTGCGTGTGCGTGTGTGCGTGTATGTGTGTGCGTGTTGACCAGCATAACTCCAGAATGCTTGAACGGATTGTCTTGATATTTGGTATATATTGATGAGACCTTGAAACTATTACATTTTGGGCCCTTAGCGTGTTGTTGCGGTACTGTAGCGGAACTACGTACTGTCAGATATCTCGAGTTCTGAATATGCATATGCTATGCATGGTCGTGAATCTTTTGTGGTAGATAGCTCTTGAGGTCGAGTGTAAGAGGGAAGGTTTGGGCCCTCTAGCGGCTTGTTATGTTGTGCGATCGTCGTACGACCGCAAATCTTGGCACGATCATAAATTGACTGCATAGTTGGAATATAGTCGTGTACATGTCCTGAAAATTCAACCCTCTCGTTACGGAAAAAAAGTTGAGTTTGATCCTTGTCGGTGGTTGGTTTTGTCACAGCCTGCTTGAAAATTCTACCGCCGTATCAAAGTCGTACAACAACCTACGGTGAACGTGACAGCGCCGTAATGAAGTCCGAAATTTATATAGAAAGGGACCTTTGAAATACAGTAAGGAAAAAGAGACCTTCAGAAGCTCTTTCAATGAAAGGGGTAGATCCAAGATCTTGAAGTGGATAGATTCTCCTTTATGTTTCCTTACATTAAAACCGTTTCTTACAGACATTGAAGCTCTTTGAGTGAAAGGGGTCTAAGATCCAAGATCTTGAAGTGGATAGATTCTCCTTTATGTTTCCTTACAATAAAACCGTTTCTTAGAGACATTGAAGCTCTTTGAGTGAAAGGGGAAGATCCAAAATCTTGAAGTGAATAGATTCTCCTTTATGTTTCCTTACATTAAAACTACTGCAGTGAAGCCCCGATACTATCCAGTCGTCCGGGAAGAAATACAAGGTCCCGCATATGTAGCTACAGGGCGAACAATACATAAAGATCTGTCTGATTGGACTTTTTGACGGCTCATATGTCATAAACGTTTTCTTTCAAGACGAACCAAAACAAAACATTTGGGGTGTTCTATGAAAATGTCGGTGCATTCTTTGGATGATAAGTTTTGGGTGAATTTTCATTGAGTTAGCTTCTTGTAATATGTGTCGTTTTGTATCTTTATATTTTATCTTTATATTTAGTGTCTGCGTGTCTGTCTGTGTGCCTGTCCGTGTGTCTGTGTGTGAGTCTGTGTCCGTGTGTCTGTATGTGCCTTCCGGATATATTTGTGGTCAGCAAACTCAAGAACGGCTGTATTTATTGTGGTGGTATTCGTTATGTAGTATGTGGGTAGGTCTTAGAAAAATAAAGCCCAAAGTCAGGTTTGGTCCCCTGGCGGCATTTTTTCATACTGCAGCAGAACATCAATGTTTTTTCCTGGGCGTGCTTTGGTCGAAGTTTTAATTCGCTTGATTTCATTCTAAACGCCTGGCACACCATTTTATATCCTCCTAAATATTCTAAATGGTATGTCCCAAAAGATCATGCAGATAAGACGTCTACATCCTCGCTCATATTTCACAAGCGGTTTTATGCTGATATAAGAGATGTACGGATTATGTTGTAAATGATGTATAAGTCTCAACGTCATGTCTGGAGTATAATGAACAATCCTTATCGCGTAACTTCTACAAGGAGCGGATTATAGGACTGACGTATGTGCAGTTAGCCATGGGCGAAGGTCGTCGGAGCTTAGCGAGAGTTTATTCACCGATAGGAATGGGTCTGAATAATCTCCATAAAATATAGATATAGTTTTGGGTGTGCCTGTCTGTCTGTCTGCCTGTCTGTCTGTCTGTCTGTCTGTCTGCTTGTCTGTCTGTGTTCCCAGATTTTTATAGTCAGCATTACTCAGAAACTACAGGATGGATTACGATAATATATGGTGTGTGGGTAGGTGTTTGGAAGACAAGGGTTAAGGTTAACTTTGGGCCCCCTGTTATGTGACCTTGGCATTGCAGCAAAAATACCTTTTTTAAATCTTTTGACCCGGATGTGCTGTGGTCTTGATATGGTGGCAAATGGCTTCTAACATAAGGAATACGCAGTGTTCGTTTGTGTCCCCTAGCCGGTGTCTCTGGGACTGCAGGGGCATTTTCCTTACAGCACGTATTGGTACATAGTGCATTACATTGAGTCGTATTAGGAATCGTCCTTCCATGCGGGTCGAATATATAAATAGTATGCACGGTGATCTGAATATTTGCTATTTCTATCTTAAAACAGAACACATATTTCAAAACGTATTGACAGTTGAGTAGCAATACCCTTTGGCTTCAACCAATCAGCATTGCGCCCTGGCGGTGACGTCATGTGTACTTCCAGGAACATAAGGAGTCAAATACAGTGTGAGGCTTCAGCACTTAAATCAACATACCGTGTCAGACGTACATTGGGTGGTTCACAAATCTAATTAACCTGGCGCTTCGCCCTGCATCGCCCCTTACTATCAGCCGCTCTACTGCGAAAAGCCGGCCTAATCCAGCTACTAAGGCCCAGAACATTAATGAAACCATAAAACATCTAGGTTGGCAAGATAGCAAGATTGAAATCAAAGTCAAAGGAGTTAGCGTTCTTGTAGTTTACTGATACTTAGCTGCTGTATAACATATAGGTTATGTGTAGAGAAGGTCAAGTCGGACGAAACTTATCAATTGCATGTACATGAGTGTCTCACTCCTTCTGTAGGGGGGCTGTTTTTTTGGGGGGGGGGGGGGGGGGAGGCACTGATTCGCGATTTTCAACATGCATGGGCTCTATATGCTGAGAAAGGGAGTTTTGCCGCATTAGCACATAATTCCATGTTGTAAACGGCGAATCAGGGCCCCCCTTCCAAATAAACGCCACTACTCCAGACGCCTATTACTATATGTAACTATTGCGTTATGTATAAGTTTGATGACGCCCAAAAGCAACATTACTGCACGGGATTTCCATCTTTGTACTGTTGAAATGTCAGTGAAAAAGTAAGCCAGAGCCAATTTATGAAAATACATGTACCAGAATTTTCACACACAGCCCCCCCCCCCAAAA
Organism: Branchiostoma floridae; assembly: GCF_000003815.2. NCBI lineage: Eukaryota > Metazoa > Chordata > Leptocardii > Amphioxiformes > Branchiostomatidae > Branchiostoma > Branchiostoma floridae. The sequence goes on from NC_049995.1 coordinate 7,149,042, forward strand.
AAAATATAGTTTTCACCTAGGCCTGATACGTTTTTGTTACATCATTTATTACCTTTGCCAGAATGGCTAAGGTTATGTTTTGGGCTTGTGAGTCTGTCTGTCTGTGCGTGTGTGTGTTAACAGTATAACTCGAGAAGCCTTGGATGGATCCCGATGATATTTGGTAGGTGGGTAGGGGTCGGGAAAACGAAGGTCAAGTTTGATAATGGGCCCCCTAGCGGCTTGCTAAGGTACTGCAGCAGAACCTCAATTTTTGATATCTCGTGTCCTGGACATGCTGTGGTTATGATTTTTGAGTGGTAGATAGCCCTTGGGGCAGAGAGTAAGTGCGGTAAGTTTGGACTCCCTAGCGGCTTGTTTAGAACTGCAGTCGCCGAATTCCTTTCAAACTTTGGACGAGAATAACTCGAGAACGTGTTGACGGATCGTCATGGTTTTTGGTATGTAGATAGCCCAAGTCACAATGTACACAATGGAACACTTATTATGCAAATCAGCAACTTATTTGCATAATTAATGAGGAAAGTTTATAAATCCACTACATTTCATGATAGGACTTTCAAACTTGTCACATATATAGATGAAGAAGAGAGAAATATTAATGCATATTAATTATGCAAATGATGACCTCATTTGCATAATTAATGAGAAAATATAAACGTGTTGACGGATCGTCATGGTTTTTGGTTTGTAGATAGCCCAAGGGAAGACTTACATGCTGGAATTCTAATTATGCAAATCAACAGCTGATTTGCATTAATAATAAGAAAAGTTTGTAAATCCACTGCATTCCTTTATAGGACTTTCGAACTTGTCACATTTGTAGCTTAGAAAGAAGGAAATATCAATACATTATTACTTATGCAAATGATGATCTCATTTGCATAATTAATAGCAAAATATGAACGTGTTGACGGATCGTCATGATTTTTGGTATGTAGATAGCCGAAGTAAAAACTTACATAATGAGATACAAGTTATGCAAATTAACAGCTAATTTGCATAATTAATGAGGAAAGTTGATAAATCCACTGCATTCCGTGATAGGACTTTCAAACTTGTCACATATGTAACTGAGAAAGATGGCAGAGAGTAAGAGGTGTATGTTTGGGTCCGCTAAACGTCTTTTCTTGAACTGCAGGAGCCGGTTTAGTTTCCTACTTTGAAAGAGAATAAGCCAAGAAGGGATGAAAGGATCATCATGATTTTTGGTATGCTGATAGCTTAAATGATGCTTGATACAATTCAATATTATTATGTAAATAGAGATCTAATTTGTATAAGCAATGGCGAAATGTTATGAACTAACTTCAGGCATATAAGATAAAATGCAATGAGTAACACATTTATGTCTACAGACATCATTCTACATAACAAACCTGGATTATTTGGCAAAGGTATGTGTTCGTGGAACTCTAGTTTTCGAAATGTTCACACCGTGTTACCTCAATTTTCCTTGTGTTTTTTTCGCACACCTATGCACCAAATCTACAGTAGATACGTAACGCCGGTTCATCTTTATCCGTGGGCTAACCTTATTTCCGTTGTTTTTAAAAACAGGGTATTTAGGGATGTCAAGTCGGTGCTTTCAAACTGCAACATTTTCAAAATGTTTCAAATTACAGCACAGTCCTTCTATTTGGTATCACTAAATATGCTGTATTCAAAAACAACTGATATAGGTTACCCCACGGATAAAGGTGAACTAGCGTTAGTTCACCTTTATTCGCAGGGTAACCTATATCCGTTCTACCTAAAAACAGGATATTTAGAAATATCACGTAGATGGACGATGGTTTCGAATTGCTTATTCTCAATGTAATGCAGTTTGAGACCACCATCAGTCGACTTGCTATTCCGAAATAAACTAGTGTTTGTTTGTTTTTGTTTGTTTGTTAGATACAACGGATAAAGGTTAACTCGCGAAGAAAGGTGAACTAGCGTTATACGTTTCACCATTCCCAAAGCTAAGATAGTTCAGCCAAAGCGTTATCCTTGACATCTAAACGACCTTCCAGAAGTTACCGCCGAGCCGGCTGCAGATTAGTTCCGATACTTTATCACTTTAACCTTTGCCCGTTCAGAAATTGCAGCCACTGCGGAATGACTGACATTCGACATTGCCTAATCAGTTAATGACTTCTCTCTCTCTGCTGCACGATTTGTCTTCTCTTATGAAACAACTGGCGATATTTATTACAATCGCCGAGAAGGTTATGCTTTGGGCGCGTGCTTGTGTTTTATGTGTGTGTTTGTGTGTATATGAGTGTGTGTATGCCTGTGTGTGTGTTTATATGTCTGTGTGTGTGTGTGTGTGTACATGTGTGTCTGTGTATGTGTGTATGTATGTCTGTGTCTGTGTATGTCTGTGCATGTGTGTCTGTGTATGTATGTCTGTGTGTGCATGCGTGTGTATGTATGTCTGTGTCTGCATGTTTGTATGTGTGTGTGTATATGAGTGTGTCTATGCCTGTGTGTGTTTGTATGTCTGTGTGTGTGTGTACATGTGTGTCTGTGTATGTATGTCTGTGTGTGCATGCGTGTGTATGTATGTCTGTGTCTGTATGTTTGTGTTTGTGTGTGAGCTCAATAACTCAAGAGTACCAGGATGGATTGTCTTGATACTAGATATGCGGTTACATATTGAAGAGACCTCAAAATAAATAGATTTTGGGGCTCCTAGCGGATGGTTAAGGTACTGTAGTGGAACCTCCAGTTTCGATATTTTTTAAACATCTTCAGTAGCAATTTACTCACAACACATAGATATCTAGTTTAAAGTAAAAAAAAGTACGTATTCCAACTAAAACCGTAATCTAAATGGTCCACAAATACATATACTAAAACCGTGACCCCATACATGATAAAATACATTTATAGGATATTTAACGAGGCAGTGAACTAATGCCCCATCGTCTGTATGATGCGTTATGTGGTGCACTACAATAGATTTTTATAACGGCCGTTTTTGGAGCCATAATACACGACCCCTTGTTGTAGGCTCATGATATAGTGGTACAGCAGGGTCGTTCACATTTACGGTTTATTACAAAAGCCTAGAGGTTTATGGTGCACGTAATATAATAGCTATTGATGGTTTTAGTGGCACGTAACTCAAATGCGACACCATGCGGTTTCGTGCTGAACTACACTACTTCCCTTGTTAGTCCCTCAATCGTCTTTGTTTCACTTCAGACTTTCAACTTGGACATGTCAGGGTCGGAGTATATCTGTGCAGGGAGTCTTTGTTTTCGGTGTATCTGTTTCTATTGGTAACTGTCTGTTGTCAGTACTATTATTCAAAGAGTGACAGGAATTGAATGGGAAGAAACTAGAACCCGCAAAGGTCAGATTTACCGAATTGGCAGGAAGTTGGGTTCAAACATTGTGCAGGCAGTAGAGGACGAATCCTTGATCAGACATGACAGTCCATGCCAAGAGGTCAACGGAAGAGGCTACTAATTCACGGGGGAGGTATTGTTTCTGATTTTGTGGTTCACTATAGAAAGACAGGAAGCTTGGACATATGTAACGTTGATCAAGCATTATTTGCATAATTACTAAACTACAACAAAACAAGAAACCCTAAATATTTCAAATATTTCATGTTTTTTTTCAAAAGGAATATAAAGACATGGCATTATGTACCTGAGACTAAAAGACAGAAGACATGTCGTAAGTTAAGAAACTTTGTTGCTAATAAATACATTTTTTGAAGTAAATGCACAATAATTCTACAAGTTATTGTCATAGCACTAATATAAGAGATACATAATAGTTGAGATAACGTACAACTGCACCATAATTTTTGGACAAAACTATACAAATTCATACCTGTTATGAAATTGGCTACATCCTATGTTAAGTAGTGTGTTGCAGTTATGCTCCCCTTTTCCATGGGTATTCATTGACAAGTGCATCACTAGTATTATACCAGCTGCCCATTGCAACCTGGGATTGGAAATCTGCCATATTTTGAGCTATGCATACATCGAGATGATCTAGTTATCTCAAGTTATCATGTATCTCTACTATTATCTACAGACTAGAGGAAATATGCCTATACATTGGGTGGCAGTGGGTGTGTCTATATACAATCTTTTGGTTTCTTCTAACAGACTTACAGTAGATAAGCACCACTTCTCTGATCGTCAACTACCATTCAGTCTATTGCTCACATACTTTGCAATGGTATAGAACAATATGTACACTATATACGAGAAAGGGTGCATGGCTTTAGACTATAACATTCACTTAAGTTTGCGTGCCTTTGCTTGGCAAATTTGGATGTCAGTACTTTTTAATTTATTTTACAAATAATAAGCAGCTTCCTGGTTCCTGGTTGCACTTGCGCAAGATCAAAGGTGAATGCCCCTAACTTGTAAATGTTCTTGTATAGACCATGCTTGATACATGTACAGATATTTATGCATCAGGGGCCTTGAACTTTGACACGTTACCCACAATGCATCACACTGTGCATGCGCAATTGGAACCATGAACATGCTTATTCTATTCCAAACCAACTTCATTTTATAGATGACGCCCTTGCATGCATCCGTTACACTCTTCCCCCCTTTTTTAACAGACGTCCTCAGCTAATAACCAAAATGTTACATGTTGTGTTTTTTTCCTCTTTGACACAGAAAATTTTAAGGTCTCATATATAGGTGGAAACAACTTACATGTGAGACTTAACCATTACAAGACACATAGAATACAACATTCTTATAAAAAATGCTCTCAGCCTTGCCGACATTTACACATAGGGCACACAATGATATGTAATGTAGACTTAGGGATGGTCATACTTTCTGACAAAAGTCATAAACATAAAATCCTCCTTTGTAACCCCAACCACAAACTTAAAGCACTGCTTTTGTGAATGCTAAAAACAGTAGTAATATATCCAAGATAACGCAGTACAATAGCTTAATTCACTCACTTATTCACTTACTTGCTAACTCATTCATTCACTTGTTCAATCACTCACTCATTCACTCATCTTAAACCTAAGTTTTGTATGGTTGAGAAGTCTTGCAATGTTCACTGATTCACTATTTCACTTCAGTGGTCTAACGCAGTGGTACTGTGGATATCACTTACACAAAGGACAACTTTAAATGATAGGCTCTGCCTATATTCCCATTGATATATACAAGTATAATATAAATGCCTCAACTCCAGTGGTCACATTGTAAACAAAAATGGCATAATTTACAAGTTTTGCCACTAGTAAAAAAGTCAATAACACTGAACAATAAGTTAGAAAGAGTCGCGCAGTTTCACTTAAAATACCAAGTAGTTCTAGCCTGGTAGCCAGCCTCCTTCAGCTTAAGTCCACTTTCCAATCATGGTAACTACTTGGGGTGGATACTGTTTCGGCTTAATGATATCCCACCTGGACCTGATCCAGTCTTGTTGAGATGTTTGGTTTTACTAAACCATTATATTGATATTTTAACTTAATATTTTTGACACTCTTTTTGTAAGTGACTAACAAGTGGTGGGAAGGTTAAAACAATTTAATATTCATCAAACAGATGCTAGAAGCATGTATTATTAGTTGTCTTAATAAAAACTCCAAACTAAACAGATCTACTAAGGAATGAAAATTGGGGATACAAATTTTTCTGACTTGGTTCATGACTTTCAAGATTTTTTACTCGGTTCTTGGATGTTGTACTAAGTCCAGTGAACCAGTCACCACCCTTAGTGGTTCCACCTGTAAACTCCTGAATGAGGCTGGACCCAGGCTATACTAAGAATCCTTAGGCCACACCAGTTCCATGTACAGGTTCTTTGATAAAAACAATGCTTAACAGGAAGACCAAGATGAAAACAGTCTGAGAGGAAAGTATGTACCTTGAATGGTTAAACCCCCCTCACATTAGGCGCGATTTGATCGGACGACGAGTCTGCGAGCTCTAAATTACGAGGAGGCATGACCCTGCTGCCGACGAAG